>NC_139651.1:14185014-14250014 GCF_964638095.1 Poromitra crassiceps | reverse complement strand
TGTAAACCAGTGAGCAGCAGTAGATAATACATGTAAACCAGTGAGCAGCAGTAGATAATACATGTAAACCAGTGAGCAGCAGTAGATAATACATGTAAACCAGTGAGCAGCAGTAGATAATACATGTAAACCAGTGAGCAGCAGTAGATAATACATGTAAACCAGTGAGCAGCAGTAGATAATACATGTAAACCAGTGAGCAGCAGTAGATAATACATGTAAACCAGTGAGCAGCAGTAGATAATACATGTAAACCAGTGCAGCAGTAGATAATACATTAAACCAGTGAGCAGCAGTAGATAATACATGTAAACCAGTGAGCAGCAGTAGGATAATACATGTAAACCAGTGAGCAGCAGTAGATAATACATGTAAACCAGTGAGCAGCAGTAGATAATACATGTAAACCAGTGAGCAGCAGTAGATAATACATGTAAACCAGTGAGCAGCAGTAGGCGTTCTGTGTGTGAAAATGTTGAAGGACGTGCCCTGGCTTTGTGCTCTGTCTGGCGGGAGGATTTTTTTACACTATAATTGTGACTTTAATTTGCCTTCTGCCTTCTATAAAGCGCTTTGAGCTGCATATTGTTAGAGGTGCTGCTATACAAATAAAGGTTATTGATATAGAGAATTTAAATGACATTAGCTGGCTCTGTCTTCACCATGGCAGTTAATTTCCCTTCTGCATCAGTTGTTATTAGGGCCTGGGCAGGGAGTGGTGACTTGGCAAGTGTGTTGTTAGGAACCTGAGGCAGTGCAGTTTAAAAGTATAAGTATATGGACAAAAATATGGACACAGCTATCCCATTGATTTGGACTCCAGTTTTGAGTTGAAGTGGTGGCCGTCGCCATCTTGATTTTTCATCAGCAGAGTGGGAGGGAATGGGTTGAGTCCTTGCGCAGCTCACGTGAGATGGAGGTTTCCCAGAGCCGCAGCTCCGCCTGCTATTGGTCCCTGATTGACAGGCGACCTGTCAATCAACCCCTTTTCTATCATCTATTTTACTCCAAGCGGACAAGTTATATAACAAATGACCCCCCCTACAGTTGTTATGAAAAGGTGAAATTAGCTATATAGACCAAAACCATGTTAAGGTCCAGGCTGCAAAGATGCTTAATCACTGTTACAAAGTGGGGCATTTTAACATGGGGGTGAATGGGAACGACGGGACTTCTTAGCCCTGCCTCAAGTGGCCACTCAAGGAATTACAGCTTTCAGGGTTACTTCCTGGTCCTCGTTGGAAAACCTCATGCCTTGCCCACTGGTATCGGACCGCATAGTGGACACAGGAAGTGTCAAACTAGATGAATGATGAATAGTTTGACAGTTATTGAGAGTTGATTTGAGTTAATGAGTTATTAATTTGAGTTAGTGTGGACCAGTGATGTCACTGCTCCACACTTTAACACTCAATAACTGTCAAATTAAATGACATACTTCAAAACCGTTTACAGTTTTCTGATATACTACTGATGTTCTAATGATACAAAGCTGGTTGAAAATGGGCAGAGTGTTCCTTTAAGTGTGCGGTGGGGCTGTAGGTGGATTTGTTAATTGTTGTTAATTTCCTCTGGTTGAATCTGCGGCGTCCCAATGAGTCCTCTGGCACAGCCCAACTTTGTGATCTATGCTGAGAAGACGGATGCTTTTCTGCATAAACATCTCCCCTACTGCAGATTTAATCAAAGGACAGTATTGACTCATATATCAGTCCGACAGAATACTCTCTCTCTCACACACACACACACACACACACACGCACACACACACACACACACACACACACGCACACGCACACACACACACACACCAAATCAATTGCCGACACCCTCGAGTGTCTTTGCTTTGTTTCAGTCATTAACAATCTCTGCTGTACGTCTGCCCAGACTCCAGAGAGCAGAGCAGCCTTCGCTCTCTGAATGGTCACCGACCAATAAGGAGGCTGCGCTGGAGGTCAGAGCCAATCAGCAGCTCCCAGGCGGAATAACTCACTGTCTGCTTTTTATTTTTTTTTACGATCCATCCCATCCACTGTTCCTCTGTCCCACCACCCCTCCTCCGTCCCCGCCACGTCTTCAACGATGAGAACTCATAAAGTTTGGGTTGAGGCGGGAGGAGATTGAACATATATTAATGTGTTTTTATGGAATGCTTTTGTGAGGGACACGGATTTAGGCGCTCAAGGTTCCCCTGTCCTTTTTAACGCTCTGTGCACGTCGGCCGTGCTCTTTGTCCGCTCAGTTACTTTGGTCTGCCGTTTAGTTTCGTCACTTTGAGAGCCAGACAGAGAGAGAGAGAGAGAGGAGTTGAATGAAGATTGGGACCTGAGCTTCTGTCCTTCAAGGAATTGAAAAGTTTCCTTTCTCCAATCTTTCTCCCTTATTTTCATCTTCTCAATCTGTGCTCTGAATCTCCTCAGGCGGCTCACACCCTGTGTCTCTCCTTTGTCACTGTTTTTTGTCTCGTTTGTAACTGCCACTTGTTTATTGCCTATTGGTACCTCTCCCATATTCCCCTCTTCTCTAAACCACTATCTTCTCCACATCCTCTTGCACGCCTCCATCTCCTCTCTTCTCTATCTCCTCCATCCAGCTCTATGATCTGGGCTCCCCGGCCGACTCCCAGTCCAGCTCCCCTGGCTGCCTGGCCACCGATAGCAGCTGTGTCAACATGGGCTACCCGTCCTGTGGCCACCGGGGGCGCTGTCACGGCGAGTGGGGCTCCTTCAGCTGCCAGTGTGTGCCGGGCTACACAGGACATCAGTGTGAAGAGGGTAAGCGATGACTTTATTAGCATACTATGAAGGAAGCGCAATCACATGACACCAGTGTTGGCCTCTCATTGGCTTCCTGTCTGCTTCAGGGATCACATGACACCAGTGTTGGCCTCTCATTGGCTTCCTGTCTGCTTCAGGGATCACATGACACCAGTGTTGGCCTCTCATTGGCTTCCTGTCCGCTTCACGATTGATTTGTTGTTGATTGTGTTTAAGGTTTTAAATGGGATGGCACCTTCTGATCTCGCTGATCTCTTGCATCATCATCATACTCCAGCTAGAGCACTGAGGTGGACTAACTAGATGCACTTGGATGTTCCTTCACGGTGGTGACTGCCCCCAATCGTTGGAACAGTTTACCTGTTCATACTAGGGCTGTGCAATAAAATCGATACGGCAATATATCGCGATATTTTTTCCCGCAATACTGTATCGATATTTCAGAAAAATATCGTGATATATCGCCATATCGTTTTTTTGTACAGCCGTGTGTTCAGTGACTCAATAAAAATACTTTTTTATTTCAGTGCGTTCAGTAACACACTCAACACTCAGTAGTTTTGACTCAATTTGTCCACTAAGTTATCAATATAAAGTGACGTACATATTATTACACTCCCTGGGTTGTACACAGCGAATCTAATTTTCAGTAAATTATGTATTGTAAATTACGAGTATTGCAATACATCGCAATATGTATTGTATCGCAATGTATCGTATCGTGATACATATCGTATCGTGAGGTCCTTGCCAATACCCAGCCCTAGTTCATACTGTATAAGAATTGTGCAGACTCCTGAAATATTTAAATCACTGCTGAAGACTCATCTCTTCTCGTTAGCGTTCAATTCAAGTCAAGCTTATTGTGTCCCAATTAATTTATTATGTTTATTGTTCTCTTCTTATTCCTATTTGTTTCTAACTTTTATATCTGTCTGTTTGTTATCTGTACCCTGTTCAGCACTTTGGTCAACGGTTGTTGTGTATTTATATCCTGTAGCACATTTACTTCACTTGACTTGCACGATGTGGCCAAACGGAGTCTTTTCATTGCTTTGACACAAAAGGAGGAGGAATAGACCAATAGAAGAAAAGTTTAGAAGAAGAAAAAATACTTGGACATGCTAAGAGAAGAACCAAGATGGCTTAAGCTAAACCCTGCTTCTAGCTTGTGCCTTTTGCATATTCTGCCAAGCAATTGGCTCTATGCAAACTGGGGGAATTTAAATTGTAATTATGTTTAGTCATATAGCGCTGTCTGACCTATTTTCTGTGTGTGTGTGTGTGTGTGTGTGTGTGTGTGTGTGTGTGTGTGTGTGTGTGTGTGTGTGTGACTGAACGTACACCAGAGATCCCAGAGTATTCCTTTGATGGGCGCAGTCACGTGCACTACCAGCTGGCGTCCCCCCTGCCGGCCCGTGAGACGTGGGTTCAGGTCCTGATCCGAACCCGCAAACACAGCAGCACCATCCTCAACCTCATCTCCAAAGAGCAGAGCGAATACCTGCGGCTCGAGGTAAGACCATGTGAGCCAGGAGGGACTATTTTATGATGCGGAAGAGTATACTTTATGAATAACATTGGAGTTCTCTATTACTTTCATATCGCCATACTTGGTAACCGTTTTCTAAAAGCAATAGCTCACTTCAGGCCGTGATGGTCATTATACCACACCTAAGGGTGTTTTCGCCTGACTTAATTACCGTAAATTCCGGACTATAAGCCGCACCGGTGTATAAGCCGCACCTGCAAAGTTGACTATTTTTTACATATATAAGCCGCACCGGACTATAAGCCGCAGGTGTTTTAATGTTTTTTTTTTATTTTTTATTTTTTTTATTGTGTTTTAATGTTTAATTACCATATGTAAGGGTTCATGCACAGAGGGGATTGTCGGGAAAGAGATGGCTGTTTGAGGAAGCTCCCATTTATTAACATTTCAACAAAACAACATAACACAACACCACCTGTGTTGTTTTTTACAGTGCACACAGTGTCATACAGTGTCATACAGTGTGGTGAAAAGAGGGCAAGAGAGGAAATTAAAACAGAAGTGGATTTATAGTTAGAAAGAGTGCTAAAAAAGAGAGATTTTTTTTTTTTTTTTTTTTTTTTTTAATCCATAGATAAGCCGCACCGTTATATAAGCCGCAGGGGCCAAAAAAGGCCAAAAAACGGGAAAAAAGGTGCGGCTTATAGTCCGGAATTTACGGTAATTATAACGTATTGTGGTCACTCAGCGCTGGAGATGCACCGATATTCGGGAGAAGAGACGCTGAAGCTGTGTTCACACCGAGATATTTATTTTTCGCTCTGTCGCTTGATTCAACCCTTTGGAATCGCTCTGTCGCTCTGTTTAAATCGCTCATCAACAGGCACACGAATTGATGGACATGTGGGGGCTATAATGTTACGCAATGTCATGATGTTTGTCCACTATGAGCCACCGTCGTTGTTTACAAGCTAAGCCTATCAGCGTGCTCCTAACGCGAGCTCCATACCGGTAGTACAGACTTCACTTCATGTCAGCTGTCAGCCTGTCAATGCGGTTTGTTGCCACACAATAAACCAGCGGTTTGTTCCAAGCCAGTGTGATCCTTCACTCGCTCTCACACGGCAGCCAATCAGCGTTGAACAGCGAGCGACTGATGCCAGCGTATTTTCGCTCGAGTTGGGATATTTCATCTGGGGCGACGAGCGTATTTTCTCCCTATCGCTCTGTCTCTGTCAGACAGCGATAGGGAGAACGGCCAGCGAACGGCCAGCGATTTTTCTCACGGGCGAATATATGCTCAATCGCTCGTTTGCATTGACTTTGTATGTAAACTCGATGCCAGCGAAAAACTTTAATAGGTCGGTGTGAACGCATCTTGAGACGCAGGTTTCAAACGTCAACGTCTTCATTCATAATGAGGGGAAAGGGAGCGCGGCCGAATAGACACAGAGGATATTCAGGGAAACGCACACAGCGGGCAGGTGAGTGAGAGATGGGGATCGGCGGCGGGGGCATTGTTGTCGGCGTGCCCCGTTATCCAATCTGTCATCAAGCCACTCAGCAGCAGGTGGGCCTCCGGGGGCGTCCTCCACTCAAGGCGTAAACAGTCTAGCGGGCAGAGGTCAGAGGTCGAGGCACAGAGAGCGCTCCATAATAATCCAGTTGACAGTCATCAGTTCCACAATCCAAACACGCGCTCCACTTGTTAGCAGAGGTACCTCAGAGACTTGTTCTGCTCACCCACTCGCAGGCAGCAGACACCTTCCTTCCTGCCTGAGCTGACTGAGGTGCACTGGGCAGGGCTGTGAGGTATTGGGGCTCCCCTGATTACTAATGAGGCGCTGCTGGGTTCTCTGCACCTCTGCCACACAACATCAACATGATGCATTCTGCTGGGTTCTCTGCACCTCTGCCACACAACATCAACATGATACATCCTCGTAGGCTTCTCCAACGACAGGACGGAGGACAACATTCCAACGTTTCCTCGTCAACCTCGACATAATCGAGGATGGTTACTTTACCGATAATGAGGACAAATTGAAAGACCCGAGATCCATTGCGACAACATCACGTCCGAGCAGCACCGCAGTCTGCAGTGCAGAGCTGGTTAACAGGTAAAACATGTCAATGGCCTGCATTTATATAGCGCTTTTATCCAAAGCGCTTTACAATGAGTAGGTACATTCACACACCGATGGTGGCAGGCTAAAGGGCAGTTTAGAGTCCAGCCATTTATCATCGCCCAACGGGCATCGCTGAACGTGACGACCTTTCCAGAATCGCTCGACTCTGATTTTGGAACCTGTCGCTCGTAAAAAGTATAAACACCCAGGAGAGAGGAGAACACATCACAGAGACAGGATGTGTTGTGATCTTTTCACATGGATTAATGCTGGACGGACAGACAGAGAAGCTGCCAGTCAAGTCAGTCACGTTACCCTTTTGATTGCAACATTACAAAACTGTCTATCTGCTTGCTAACATGCTGTATGGTTATGCTGTATGTTACTTACCGTCTGTGTTGAGAATGTCCACTTTCCAGGCATTTGCCTTTTTAACAGCATCTTTATAATCTGCCCGGTCGTTTAGCCCAAAGGCACGGGAACCGTGTCATTGTGTTTATTAAGTTTTCGACAAATATGTGATCTTCTGCCATTGTTAATTCAACTAGCTAGCTAACTAGTGGCTTTCAGAAATTGCGGTAGGAGAGAAACAAATTGTGGTTGTCATGACAACGGAGCCAACGATGGGGTCAAAGTTGAATCCAGATGAAGTCTTGACGATGGCATATCGCCCGTCGCTGGAAGTATAAACACTTGTCGTTATCACCGACGATGGAATGTGATCATGGTCGGTCGCAACGACCATAAATCGCTGGACTCTAAACTGCCCTTAACACTCGGGGTACTGGCACACCGTCGGGAGCAATTTGGGGTTCAGTATATTGCCCAAGGACACGTCGACAGGCAGACGGGAGAAGGTGGGGATCGAACCACCGACCTCTTTTATCCAAAGCGATTAGTGGACAACCCGCTCTACCTCCTGAGCTACAGCCGCCCCAGGTGGTGAAATTAACAGCCGTTTGTCTTAATTACTCACCATTGGTCACTCATATATATATATATATATATATATATATATATATATATATATATATATATATATATATATATATATATATATATATATAATCCCTGTGGTCTACTGCCATAACACAGAAGACGTGACCTCATGTTGTTATTTCCAGCACAGATACAATAGAGTTGGATAGAAGAATGTGAAGCTATCTAAAACATCAATGGTAAACTCATTTTTGTGTCAGCACCTCAGAATCAAAGTGCTTCTTTCTCCAGATGCATTTTGCACCAACGTTCACCAATCATACATGGAGAAATCAATTGTTGAAGAGGCGGGGAGAGCAATTTCTCCAGATGAAGGCTATCTCTGCAGAGCTGTCTTCTTTGGTCGTCTGTGAGATGCAACCGCCCTCCTCTACGACAGCTATTGCTAGCCCTATCATTATCTCTATCTCAACCTACACGCATCCAGCACAGAGACGAGGATGCAGGGGGAGATGATGCAGGTGGAGGAACAGTGGGTACAACACAAAGGCAAATCACACACTTCATTAACACTTCATCACTTATTAATACACACAGTGATAATATATAAGGTTATTATTAGTGATAATGGTGTAAGAGTATCCAAGCGTCAAAAAATATTTTAAGATCTGCTCTTGTAAATGTGCTGTAAATCTAGTTTAAAGCCGTCGGATCAGGATCCATCTGTTGTCTGAATTCATACTTTCAGAGAGCTTCCAGTGTCTTCTCGTTTTGGACCTGTTTACCAGCCCTCCCCTCCTCCCCCCACTCTCTTTGGCCATGTTCACACTAGGAGGCCAAATCCCATTTGTGAACTTTAGTGACCTATTAATCATTCTATCCAGATTGGTTTTATGAATCTGGACGCTCCAAGTCTGATTTGTGTCACTTGTCCCAAACCACATATGGAGGGGGTTTCCAATCTGCTTTCGACTGATGTGACTTCAGTATGGACGCGCTGATCACCCGAATCAGATTTGAGAGTGTCTTTTGCAGGGGGCGGGGACTTGAAGAGCAGAGAGCAGACATGCAAACACTGCCAGAAACATTGTATGTTGGCTCATTGGCTCATTGTATCTGGACACACAGATCCGACTTGGACACTTGCCCAAATCAGATTTGTGGCAGTGCGGACACACTCCCAAATCAGATTTGGGAAACCAATCAAGATAATGATGATTAATGACTTTAGCAGCAAATGGGATTTGCCTGTAATGTGAACATGGCCATTGTGTGTTTCCACCCCCGCCTGAGACTGATCACACTGTCCCTTCCCAGCCCTTTGCTCTCACTGCACCTCCTCGCCCCCACGCTGCCATCGCCCCCACGCTGCCATCGCCCCCACGCTGCCATCGCCCCCACGCTGCCATCGCCCCCACGCTGCCATCGATCAAACATCACTGCACCTCGCCCCCACGCTGCCATCGCCCCCACGCTGCCATCGCCCCCACGCTGCCATCGCCCCCACGCTGTCATCGCTGCTACGATCAAACATCACTGCACCTCACCCCCACGCTGCCATCGCTGCTACGATCAAACATCACTGCACCTCACCCCCACGCTGCCATCGCTGCTACGATCAAACATCACTGCACCTCACCCCCACGCTGCCATCGCCCCCACGCTGCCATCGCCCCCACGCTGCCATCGCCCCCACGCTGCCATCGCTGCCATCGATCAAACTAGGGATGCACCGATATGAAAATTTTGGCCGATGCCGATAACCGATATTAACATTGCTGTTATGGCCGATAACCAATATTTACCGATGTCGATATGATCTGTATAAAACCACATTTTTATGATCATCACATTTTGTACATACTGAAAAACACATGTTAACACTGAATTTGAAAAAGTTATGCATTTCTTTATTTGCAAAGCCTTTGGAAAAGCCCATAAATCATAGATTTACTGCATTATTTCATATCAATGTGAAGAATTTGGCTGATAATGATAACCGATATTAACATTGCAACATCTGACCGATACCGATATGACCGATATGTTAAGAAATGACTAACATCGGCCGATACCGATATGATTGCCGATATATCGTGCATCCCTAGATCAAACATCAGCGTGTGAGATGATGATGGTTATCCACACCTCAGCTCCAACACCTCCTCTGATCCCTGCCTGTCATCCATCCTTCTCTTCTTTCTTCTGTCCATCCCTACATTTCCTCTCCTTGGGGCACACGGGATCACATCATAAACCCGCCATAAATACTCGACTTTTTCCAGGTTGCAGACAGCAGGAAAACCTGTGTCATCTTGGGAAGTGCGCCCCTCTTCGGCGAACGCTCTTTTGATGGTGGTATAAAGTGACTCTCACCAAATCTTGGTTTCAAAGATTCCAAAAAGACACATTTCCGTTTTAGGCATTACTAACAAGGTCTGAAGTGTTTGTGATCGTTAATTAACACCTTCCGCAATCTACAACCTAGTATTTTTGTGCTTTCATTGAAACCTGACATGTTTTCAAAATGATGATGTGAACCTAAAAGGACGTAACATGTAACTTCTCCATTATGTATTTAAAAGCAATCTACTATTTTTCCATTCGTCAAATTAATTAAATTAAATGAACACCTGTTGCGGTAATGGTACAGGTACATGTACATAGAAATGAGGTTGATGATTTCGGTAATGATACAGGTACATGTGGATAGGTTTTGGAAATGAGGTTGATGATTTTGGTAATGCTTATATAAGTACAGTGTATTGCCTTATGGGGGCTCGTAACCCCACCCTGTAAAAACCTACTTGCGACAGAAACCGCAAAAACCTTGTCCCGGCGAAAGGGTCCTTGAGGGAGACTGACCGGAGCCCGTTAGCATAGGCTACGTTCACACAGCAAACCTTAGTGCTTGAATCTGATTTTTTTTTCCCACATTTGAAAGTAGCCCAGGTCGTCTATAAAAAGTCACTTTCAATGTGACTTGTACTGTTCACACAATGATGAAAGGCTACGTTCACACAGCCATCCTTAGTGCTTGAATCTGACTTGATGCTCACATCTGATCTTTTTGTGTGGCTGTTCACACAGACTTTTTAAAAGTGGCCCATATCCGATCTGTGAACAGATCACGGACATGAAGTGACCCGCATGTGCAGAAGAACAACAATAACATCACACGCAGTGCACTGCTGTTCTATGTAAACCCAGAAGAAGACAGCAGTAAACATGGCGGTAGGTGACGATGTTGTTTCATCTGTTGTTCACGGTTTAATTTCAATTCCCGCGTGTTGGTCCTCCCCCTCCCTCCTCCCGCCAGCACAGAATAGTGACGAATGTCGCTCTGGAATGACGTAAAAGTCACATTGAAGTGGTGGACGCTGCCAGGAAATTTTTGGATATTGAAGACATTTCGGGAGATGACTTGACGAAAACGCTGAATGAAGCGTTTGCTTCGGCCTAGACGACTGGTCTGGGCCACAGTATGGATATTGGGGTGAATGGGCGCATTTTGGGTGGACACTTTTTATTGATATTCTATTTGCACTATAGTTTTAGCAATACAGTAGGTGGCGGTAATGCACCATTTAAGGATGTCAACTGCCATAAAACTCAACAGAAGAAGAAGTCACATTGAAGCATTAAGTCAGATATGGGCTAGATGTCTGTTCACACCGGAGTCACTTTCAAAAACATCAGATTCGAATCTGATGTTTTACCACATTTGAAAGTAGCCCAGGTCGTCTTTAAAAAAGTCACTTTCAATGTGACTTGTACTGTTCACACAGTCATGAAAAAGACTGACCTGAGTCACTTAGGGGGGAAAAGATTAGATTCAAGCACTAACTATGGCTGTGTGAACGTAGCCCTAGTGGGGAAAAGATTAGATTCAAGCACTAAGGAAGCTGTGTGAATGTAGCCTATAGTGATGTTGTGGCCCTATGCTCTGCTTAGGAGTCTACAGGGGAGAAGAAGAAGAAGAAGATATTAGCTTGATGATGTGTTTCACTGTAGCAGCTCAGTCTGTTTGCTTTTAATCAGAAAAGGGAATTAGTTAGTGTTTCTCTTGGCTGCCTCCAACCAGTGTGACGAGCTGTGTGTGTCTGCTGTGCATGTGACTTGCATTTCAACAACATGCTTGGTTAGAAATTATACAATTTCATTGTTCCCAGCTTTATTCTCCATACGTTGCTCCTATGTACAGTATGCGTTATTGATTGCAGCACTTTATGTGTGTGTGTGTGTGTGTGTGCGCGCGCACACGTGTGTATGTGCGTGTACGTGTGTGTGTGTGTGTGTGTGCATTAGGGGTGTCAAAAATAATCGATCATAAGATGCATCGCGATGCGGACGTGCACGATTCTGCATCGATTCACAAATGTCAAAAATCGATTTTTTTTATTTTTTTTTATTTTTTTAATAATCAAATAAAATATAATGGAAGTACATGCAGTTGTTTATTTTAATTATGGATCATAATACAATGCAATTCCAAATGCACTTTTATTTTAAAAGTAGCCACACAGTGAGAAAAAAGAAAGTGAGAAAAAATAAATCATGTATTGCGGAAAAAAGTGATGCATCGATTTAAGATGCATCTCGATGCATCGATAATCGTAATCGAATCGAATCGTAGCCCTCTGAATCGTAATCGAATCGAATCGTGAGGCCAGTGAAGATTCACAGTCCTAGTGTGCATGCATCTTAGTGTGTGTGTGTGTGCGCGTGTGTGTGTGCGTGTTTGTTTGTGTGTGTGACAATCCAATGTGACCACATTTTGCTGGTTCTGGCTGGGGTAGTTTAAGGGTTAGACCATGTCCTTCAGTTTAGAGTTAAGATTAGAATTAGATTTAGGTTAGGCTAAGGTTAGTTTAGGGTTATTACTTGGGTTTATGGTGAAAGAAAAAGTTGTTGCGGCGTTACCTATCTGTTGTTGTTTGGTGGTATTTTTCCTGTAGATAACATCCAAATGTAGATGTAAATGTTTTTTTCTTTTTTTTTTTACAGAGAACAGTTTTTACATACACATTAACACTGAGCAGTTGCCGGATTGGGATTCTGATTTTCAGAAATATCGCGATATTTGGGAAACATCACAATTTTGAACATTTACTTTCAGAGGCTGCAGCAGGCTCAGTTTTAAACCCAGAGTGAAGAGCAGGCTCAGTTTTAAAGCCAGAGTGAAGTTTCTGGTATCATATGAAACTAGAAGACTTAAGGAATCGATTTGTACCAACCATATCATGCTAGCTTGTCAGGAAGGTAGCTAAATAACACTCCAAAGTTAGGCAGAATTTTGGCGAGGGAAAAAAACCTTTTCAAAGGGGTCCTCTTTTTCACAGCCTAATGTTGGCAAGTGTGTGTGTGTGTGTGTGTGTGTGTGTGTGTGTGTGTGTGTGTGTGTGTGTGTGTGTGTCCATTTTCAACCAGCTAGTAGCCTTATATTGTTATTTAGCCTTTCTGCTGCTATTGGATGTTTAAATCAGCAAATTTCATTTTATGGGGGGGGGGTATACGCAGTGGAAGTGGTCCCTGGGAAATTTGGTTTGGTACGTAGTGGTACTTGGTCGGAAAAGTTTGGGAACCCTTGATCTACAGCAACGGTTTTGGTACCAGTCCCTCAGAATCAACGAATGAGGGCTTTCTAGATCACGTTCAACAGTCATACAGGGAGAAAATAGCTATACTTGTATGCCCATACGCCCACATGTGATTGCAAGCAACAAGTCCACACCGCCTCTGTGGTGATTGTGATAAAGGCATTCTGGGAAATGTAGGAAATCATGAACTGAAGTATCAGCAGTTGATGGATTGGTGTGGATTGTAAGATGTAAGATTAGAATTAGGTTTAGGCTACAGTAGGTTAAGGTGAGGCATGTTAGTGGTGAGGGTTATACGTCGGGTAAGGGGGGTTATGGAATGAATGGAGCTAATGTTAGGTAGTCTCAAGTTTAGCAATATAAACTTGTGTGTGTGTGTGGGGGGGGGGGGGTTTGAGGTTACCTGACAGGTCTGAGATTTCATTATTGCTTCACAATTGTGTCATGTCTGCTCTCTCTCTGTGTCTCTCTCTCTCTCTCTCTCTCTCTCTCTGTGTCTCTCACTCTCTCTATCGCTTCTCGGCCTCTTTCTCTTTCTCCATCAGTGCTTCTTGTCTCACTTTGACTTCTACATCTCTCACAGCCTATGTATCTGTCTCTCTCTTCACTATCAGGCTCTGTTTTCATCATTTTCTCCAGTCTTCCAGGGCCAACAAAACTCCAACCTCCCACTATTTGAGCAGTTCCATCATCAGAATCAGCATAAAAGTTCTCTCATAACCCCGCACCTCACAGGACCCGTCCCCCATCCAACAACCCACATATCATTTGGCTCACAGCAGCACAGAAAATAAAAATTAACCTAGCTATCATGGAGATGCCCATGGCTCCCACGCACGGCTTCAACAAATTAATTCCAGCATGTAATATGTTCTACTTTAGTGCCATCATGCATGCGTGCCATGCGTCATAATTCTTTCCTCATCATAATTTCCTCGTTTGGAATATGATTACTCAGTACGGCTATTCAAATTAATCTTGAATCTTTATGCACGATACTGTACATAATGAAGATGGACGCCATTGATTATAGTGTTTTCATAAGTCACAATGCATTTCCCACCATCTGAGTATATGTGCATAGGGATGGGGGCAGTGGTTATGGTAATTTTTGTACATGTATCAGCCAAAATGCATTATTGAGAGGAAACTATGCAATAAATCTCTGATTTATGGACTTTTCCAAATGTCACTGTATGTAAATAAAGAAAAGCATAACTTTTTCAGTATGTACAAAATTGGATCATCATAGAAACATGTTTTTATACAGATCATATTGACATCGGTAAATATCGGTTATCGGCCATAACAGCAATGTTATCGCTTATCGGTTATCATGTCTGCCAAACTTTTCATATTGGTGCACAACCGGCTAGATGGTTGGAGAAGTGGGCATGTGATGGAATGGAAGCTCACCTGGGAAAATCTGCGTAGGTAAACGGTGATTAACACTCTGCCACAACCTCCACTCAGGCACTGAACCTCCAGCCGCCTCGGTGGAGCTGCTCCATGACCAGCAGCTGCTCCCAGGTGTGACTGTATGGAAATGTGTGAGTGTGAAGCAGGTAACTGCTGCAAAACAACAGCGAGCCCAGCGGACTTCCCCCGCACAAATAAATAACCTGCCCTCTGGCATAAGGTGCATCATCTGTATTCAGTGTCTGACGTGCATTAGCATTAGCATTAGCATTAGCATTAGCACATCATCACATCATCATCTAAACGATGGCAAATTATCACATCATCTGCATATGCCAGAGATCTCCATGCACCAGCAAGCTGAGGGCTGAGACAGAGAGCGGTGTGTGTGTGTGGGGAAGCTCACACACACACACACACACACACACACGACACTCTGGTGAAGAAAGGCTCACATAAAAGAAGCGCACACACACACACACACACACACACACACACACACACACTACCCAGGGAGAAGAGTAGGAGGCGCTGCGCTCCGTTCAGCTTTAATTGGGGGTTAAGGCAGGTGGCTGTGAGTGTGTCTGGTTAAAAAGTGTCGCCCCAGTGGATTCTAAATAGAATTAATACTTCATCACACAGCCTTGAAATGAGCCAAGCTCCTCCTTCTCCAGCTAAACAACCTTGGAGCCGTCCGGTGCATTATCCAGCTGTGAGGGGGAGGGAGGGAGGGAGAGAGAGAGGGAGAGGGATGGATGGATGGAGGGAGAAGGGGAGGGAGAGGGAGGGAGCGAGAAGGGGAGGGAGGGAGAGAGAGAGAGAGAGAGGGAGGGAGGGAGGGAGAAGAAGGGATGGAGAGAAAGAGAGGGATGGAGTGAGAGAGGGAAAGGGAGCTGGAGGGAGAGAGAGGGAGGGAGGGATGGAGAGAGAGAGAGAGGGAGGGAGGTGGAGGGAGAGAGAGGGATGGAGTGAGAGAGGGAAAGGGAGCTGGAGAGAGAGAGGGAGCTAGAGAGGGAGGGAGAGAGGAGGAGGGGTGGAGGGAGTGAGAGAGGGAGGGAGGTGGAGGGAGGGAGTAAGAGAGAGAGAAGGAGGGGTGGAGGGAGGGAGGGATGTATAGAAGAAAGCTGGAGAGAGCAAAGCCTAGAGAAAGAAAGGCAGAGAGGAGAGCTGGAAAAGGAGAAGAAAGAGATGGAGAGATAGAGAGAGTTGAGAAGAAGATGACTGGGTTAACTTTTTTATTAGTTCAGAGTGTTTTTCACCCCAGATTTTGGTTTTTATGTGGAGAGGGAGCGTTACTGCTAGCTGCCCACTTCACATCTCTCTCTTCCCCTCCCTCTCTCATTCTCCCTCGCTCTCCTTCTCTCTCTTTCCCTCCCTCCCTCCCTCCCTCTCTCCCCTCTCTCTCTGTTCCTCTGCCCTTCTCATCTCACTCCTCTGTTTATGTGATAGCGGTGGCAGAGGAAAGATTGAGGCTAGCAAATTATGCTCTGTGGGACACTCGGAGGAAACTGTTTGAAATTGAAATGAAGAGTGTCCTCGTAAAAATCGCCTTTGGACTTAGTCACTCACACACGCCCGCGCACACACACACACACAGACACACACACACACACACACATGCACGTGCACCGCGTGCGCACACACACACCCATGGTTTTGTTTTAAATGAGTTTTGCCCTCTGATAATCAAGTGATTAGCATCACAGACAAGCCGACATGGAATCGTTTGTTGTGTAAACATGAGAAAAGTGTTTTTCTCTCTCATCCTCTCTTCTCATTCATAAATTATCTCTGTTTCTGTCTCCAGCCCCCCCCTCTCTCTCTCTCTGCAATCAGCAAGATGCCTCCCCACAACTGGCTTTTCTGCACTGTGTGTGTGTGCGTGTGTGTACGTGTGTGTGTGTGTGTGTGTGTGTGTGTGTGTGTGTGTGTGTGTGTTTGCATGCCGGAGTGTGTACTCACACATGTATGTGTGTATAGCCTACTTGTTGACAGTGGAGCATGTTCTAGCTCCTCCTACAAGTCAACACATCACAAGGTCTCAGCTTTGGGAACTGATGTTGTTTGGGAACTCCTGGTCTCTAGTAGTCTGATTATTCAGACTGCCTCGTGAATTCATGAACTCATTTCCTCTTCGTCAGAGCATTTCTATGAGGGGGCGGGCTTCGTCTTTCCTAACCAATCACTAGAGACCAAGGTGTCCACAGAGCTACCTAACCTCACGTCACCAGGCTCTTCCCGAGGCGACCGGCCGGCACGGCAGGGCAGCCGCAGCAGTCTTGCTAGTCACAAGCACAAGCTAACGTAGCTAGCTAATGCTAGCCAGCTTCTCCCTTCTCAGCAGCAGTCTTGCTAGTCACAAGCACAAGCTAACGTAGCTAGCTAATGCTAGCCAGCTTCTCCACGTTAAGCGGCCAAATTCGGCGGACGTTGTAGGCTACTAAGTCTTATCGTACACCGCAGTAACTAATAAGACATGCGTCGGGCTGCTCAACATGGAGAAGCTAGCTAGCGTTAGCTAGGTTCGTTGGCTCTGGCCACAGCTGTGTCTGTTTCTGTTGTGCATGACTGACAACATCGTTAGCCAATCAGCGCCCGTTATTGGATTTTCAACCGGAGAAAAGGCATTTGCACATGGCGATACCAGACCAAGAAGAGCCAAATCCACAACTGTGGAGTGGGCGTGGCTTCGAAGGTCTGGAGCCAGGCTAGATCTCTAAACTCAAGTTAGCTTGCTAGGTCAGCAGCACTAACCCCGCGTCACCAGACTCTCTCTCTCACAGCACTTCAAGGGGAGAGGTGACCATGTGACCATGTCTTATTGCAGTGGGGTGTCTCTATCTAATATTAAAGGTCTGCTTATACTAAGTCAAATTCCTCATTTGTAATCTGATTACTTCCTGTATTCAAGTGAATCTTGAATCTTGTCCCCATGCAGATCTTCCAGGGCCTCCTCTGTGTTCTCTACAACCTGGGCGACGGGGACTACAACCTGACGCTGCCCGCCTACCGCCTCGACAACGGCGAGTGGCACCAGGTGTTCCTGGATCGTCACGACAACGAGATGACCCTGCGACTGGACGGCGGCGGGGGTCAGCGGGAGGTCACGGGGTCACAGGGGCGGAGCCGAGAGATCATCGTCGACCCCGCTGCGGTGATGCTGGGAAACGCCCTCCCCTCCGCTAACAACAGGAGCTTCCAGGGTGAGCATCTTTGTCTCCATCTTTGTCTCCATTACACTTCTCAGAGATCACCTGTCAATCAAACAGTGTGGGCGGGACTGCTGTGACATCCTGTTCCTTAGATTTTCTGTTGATTCAGTTTATGTTTCTGTAGGTGGCGCTGTTCTCTTTGTCTGCTCAGCCTGTAGGTGGCGCTGTTCTCTTTGTCTGCTCAGCCTGTATTGTCAATAATGTAGCTCCTACTCAAAAGCAGCGACATCAAATACGTAAGGGTTAATGCACGACGAGGTGTACATTATCACTTCCCTTAAAAAGTGATAATGTACACCTCAAAGTGCATTAACCCGCTTATACCATGGTCACTTGCCAACAAAACAATAAGACCAGTCATTTATATTTCCATGTGTAATAAATAAAGCAATCTAAATGGCTAAATGTCTGTTATTCATACTGTAAATCAGTCTTCCACGAAATAAAATAGTCCCTCCCACCTCCACCAACCTCCGTTTTAAAGCCGACTCAAACGTTAACTTTATTACAGGAATGCAGGTTTAACGATGTTTTGCGTTCTACATTAAATGAAGACATTACCGTTTGGCTGCTTGCTTTATTTTGTATGATAGATACGTATTGGCCAAGTATATTAACATTTAAGAGCGAAGAGTTTCAGGAAGTGAAAAGTGCAGCGGGTGCTGTATGTGGTGAAATGCAGCTCTCTCTCTCTCTCTCTCTCTCTCTCTCTCTCTCTCTCTCTCTCTCTCTCTCAGGGCTCGCCCCCGCTCGTGCACGAGCCGAGGGAAATCTCTCCTCTTTGTCGCCGAAAATCAAAATTGTAAATAAGAGTTATTTTTGATAAACTGAGCACACAGGGGTGATTTAAATAGTTACTTTGACCGACTCAATTTTTTTCTCAACTTAGAAAAGTGCCTTATTAACCCTTAACGGGGGTATAGAGCTCAAACTGCTCTCTTGATAACACTGATGAAACTATGGCGCATTGATATGAACGGTGAACAGACCATTTGGCTGAACAACTTTACCAACTGTACATTATCACTTTTTAACGGACACCCTGCAGCCAATCAGAATCGAGTATTCACCCAGACCATGGTATAAATCATGATATTGTGGATGGTTTATCTGTGGAAGAGCAGCCTATAATCTGTGTGAGCTGAGCCAATAGCAAACACACAGCAGAGCTATTGGCACATTCATCCATGTGAGAGAGATGGACAGAAAGTTCCCCCGTTTCAACTCCTGCACAGACACTGTAGAGAGAGCCAGAGTGGAACGTCACTTCCTGCTTCAGCACTGTACCAGAGATTTTCATCCGCCATTTATTTCCCCATAGACATTTCGTAAAATGCTTATAAAAAATAGTTTTACTTGTTCAAACCAAACGGTTCAGATATATTTAGAAACAGGAGAGATCGCATAACATTTCACTCGGACCAAAACGTGAAAAAAAATGCGCGTTTAAATAATTTTTTTATTCCATTCGAGTTTTGGTTGTGGATAACCTGGAAGTTGTGGATAACCTGTGTGTGAGGTGTAGAGAATGTGCTGTGATGTACTGCTGATGAGGCAGATTGAGAGGCATGACATGTCCTTCAGGGCATGTGAGCCGGGTTTGGACATGTTGTTCTCATGAAAAGTGCTGCCAGGAATCTAATAATAGATCCTTTGACTTCTTCCTAAAGCCTTCTTTCTAGGAAGAACAGTGGTGCCCCCCCCCCCCCCCCCCCCCCCCATTAATGATTGATGTGACAGTTTAATGGTTAATTCACTCAAATGCATATTCCTTGTTACGGTGAAAACACGCCGCACGCGACTCCTGCACGTAAGCTGCGCGGCGTGACCATTCGCGACCTTGTGCGCAGCCAGTTTTCATTAGGACACTATGTTAACAGATCTGTCAGTGAGTCCACACTGAATTACGCTCAGCTCAGCTCCGCGGACGCTCAGGGCACGCAACTCAGCCTGGATTTCTATTTTCCTGTGCGGCCGTCTGCGCCCGTGAGCGACTCTGTCAAGCAGAACAGATCAGATCAGGGCAGACAGGAACTCCGAAACCGGACATTCGTCAAATAAAACCAATTTCAAAGTGAAATAATGTTTATTTACGTTGTTGATTGCCCCTTTGTAAGTGTCAAAAGAGAGAAAGAGCAGTTGGAGAGGGGGAGCGGCTTCTAGGGGCTCGTTGCCCACGGAGCAACAAGTAGAGAGCTAGGACTCGCCTTCTCTCTACAACAGCACGCACTGGGAAAACGGGAGGAGAACAGACTTAAATATGATGCAATTGCATTTTATACCGCCGAAGGTAGCCATTAACAGTTATCCCAAACATATTACTTTATATATTTATGTTGTTATTTACTACCCATGATAATGAAGACAATAGATCTGGGGCAAAATATATAGCGGACGAGCAGAGCACGCAAAGTGAGCTGCGCTCTCTGTGTGGACACTTTAAGCGACTTCTGCGCGGAGGTGCACTGCGCGGCGCATGCGCGCAAGTTCCGCGTACCGGTTTGTCCCCGCCGTTAGTTGGGATTATGGCCCTCGGCAGGGGTGGGAGGGCTGTGCCTGTGTGTGTGTCTGTGTGTTTGTGTGTGTGTGTGTGTGTGTGTGTCTGTGTGTTTGTGTGTGTGTGTGTGTGTGTGTGTGTGTGCGTGCGTGTCCGTGTGTGTGAGTGAGTGAACGAGTATGTGTTTGTGTGGATCTGTGATGTGTTGTGGTAATGTCTTTAGTTTGAGAGTTTTTGTTCAAGTGTGTGGGAGGGATATGGAGATTCATAGACTGTTGACTATACATTAGTGTGTGTGTATGTGTGTGTGTGTGTGTGTGTGTGTGTGTGTGTGTGTGTGTGTGTGTGTGTGTGTGTGTGTGTAAAGTGTGTAGCCTATATCCCCCACACGCACGCACACACACACACACACACACACACACATACAGTACACACACACACACACACACACACACACACACACACACACACACACACACACACACACACACACACACACACACACATACACAGAGCAATGTTAGCAAGATGGGGGTGTGTGGCAGCTACAGGAGAGAAGCGGTTTGTTAGGAAGAAATGGAGAGAAAAGGAGAGGCAGGTTGATAGAGCGAGGAGAGGGGAAAGTGATCCCCTGAGTTAGACGAGGTGCAGACAGCGCCGCCTCAGGCAGGAAGAGACAATGCATGTGTTTATTCAATGGACTTTAACAGTGTTTCCCTTCAAAATGGGCAGACGAGATCTACGGTGGCAGGGGATAGTGTGCAAGTGTGTGTATATCTGTACATGTATGCAATGTCTTTTCACATAGTGACCAGCAGGGGAATGAACACACCATAGCTTTGGGAGATTGGCCCTTAATTGGTCAATTAAGCTGCTAAATGATCAAGGATCAAGACACCAAAACCATTCACATGTCCCCGCCCACAAGATCATCACATGTCCCCGCCCACAAGATCATCACATGTCCCCGCCCACAAGATCATCACATGTCCCCGCCCACAAGATCATCACATGTCCCCGCCCACAAGATCATCACATGTCCCCACCCACAAGATCATCACATGTCCCCGCCCACAAGATCATCACATGACCCCGCCCACAAGATCATCACATGTCCCCGCCCACAAGATCATCACATGACCCCGCCCACAAGATCATCACATGTCCCCGCCCACAAGATCATCACATGACCCCGCCCACAAGATCATCACATGTCCCCGCCCACAAGATCATCACATGACCCCGCCCACAAGATCATCACATGTCCCCGCCCACAAGATCATCACATGACCCCGCCCACAAGATCATCACATGACCATGTGGCAGTGTTGAGTGATACAGGCTCCATGCTAACACTTAACACATTGAGTGCCAAGGACGTCTCTGGACGTCCTAAAAAAATGTAACGAGGAGTGCCAAGGACGTCTGTGGACGTCCTAAAATCATAATTCATATTATTCCATAATTCTGCTGTTTAAGGTCGTACCTAGCCAGTGAGCATGAATCCCTTCAAGGGATCACACGGCGCCACCTTAAACATCGACAGGGAAGCTGCGCCACCCACCTCAGATCCTTTACTTTGTGCATGAGACAGCAGGGAAAGACGTGATCAAAGAGGAAACCGATGCATGCTTCAGCCAGAGCCGTATATATTGCTCTGTCTGCAGCGGAGAGTGGGCTCGGCTGCATCCGCGCTCACAACTGAGCTCTTATGCTTCTATCTATCTCCACACGCTTCCCTGCCAGAAAGCCAGCATCCGAAGCCGAACGGCCAAGCCTTTTCGTTCAGTCGCGTTTTGCATTTCCTTGATGCGCGCTGGGATCCGTCCGGGGCAAAAACGGAGTCGAGAAAACAAACTCTGTGCGTGTGGGGAGGAGCCCACAGCTCAGAGGTGGAGAAGGGGGGGGGGGGGGGGGGGGGCACGCAGGCTGCACAGAAACCACACCACGCCACCACATCAGAAAACACCAGCCAGAGTCAGTGAATGTGCTCGAAATTAGAGTGCAAAAGGTATTCATAAAAGTGACTATATCTTGGAAAGTAAAAAAAAACGACAGAAAACCCTTGAAAGTGCACTTTTTTCAGAGGCTGTCATTTCATAATGGAACTGTCTAGAAACAAAATTCCTTCTTTGGAAGAAGCAGGAGTGTTCAATGTTTCATTAAAGTCCAGCCCCGTCAATATAGCCCTAATAGAAAAAATTCTATAGCTGTTTTCAACTGAATGGAAGTGAATCTGGCACAGGCTCCAGACAATTTTACTGAAGCGCTGTGGCACTCAATGTGTTAAAGGAGAATTACGTTTTTTTACCACCTTATTTCCAGCTTTATTTATGCTTTATAACTCACCCTGAAAAGGCATTTTTGAAATGGATAGACTACAAAGCCATAACGTGCGAGCAGCGGCCTGGAACAGAGGAAATAGGGCTGTGTGTGTAATGTGTGCATTTACGTCCTGTAAATAGCTTATTTTCTGCCACACAACGAGAAGGGGTTAGGAAGGGGTTAGGGACTTCTGGGTAAGCCTACAAAAACACGTCCTCCTTGCGGTACTCCATACACTATGTGGAGTGATACTATCAGCTCCAGAGAGTTGCAGAACCAACCTAAAATCTTCAGGGCGAAAATTTAAGTTGCATTAGGGCCTATGTCCATCTAGCGTCTTTTTCCGACCGTTAAACGCTGGAAGTACGCTGGGAAGCGCTGATCTCAGTGCACAATATACAAGCAGTCTGAAACTAACATTAGTTCAGTGCGGTAGCTATCTTGATAGCTGACAGCTAACATTAGCAAACAACACACATACAGTACAGTGATTTAGCTCAACACTCACCAGAAATATTAAGTGTCTAGCCAATCTGCTCCCACAATTGAGCCTTTCTGTCTCTGTTGCAATAGTTTCTCCATGATTAAAGTTGCCAGAAAAGGAGCACCCAGCGTCTTTCTGAAAAGTTAAAATATTTTCAAAATAGCTCTGTGCTGTGAAAATAGACGCTGGGCGCAGCAGAGCACTTTCTCTAGACGTCCGTGTGCGCCCGCATACGCTCGCTCCTCATTGGAAACAACTGAAAAAAGACGCTGGACCTGAGGAAAAGACGCTAGGTCGACACAGGCCCTTAGCTTTATTTACATAATCAATAGCCATAAAGCAGTTAAACATAGTTATTAATCGTAAATGCACACACATAGATCAATTCTTTTCTCTACGTCAGTTGGCTTCTTAGCGGTTTGCTGTCACTCCGCAGTCGCTGTTGTTCCCGTGTTCCGGTAGTTTTGCCCCACCCCCTCCCCTGCCACCACCAACGTCATGGCTCCTGAGGGATTCCCCACGGGGGGGATTTCTATTCTATGCATTTCTAATCTCTCGAGACAGACTTTTGACTTGCATCGAAAATCTGTTGGCAAGCTCTGTGAAAACAGAACTCGTAGGGGGCAGGCTCACACGCTGCGCTTTACCCAATCGAAATGGAGTGGGCGTGACCGAGTCAACCAGTGTGTAGTTAAACTTGTCATTTTCAGCGTGTAGCAACGAGCTAGCGTTGTTGTTGTTGTTGTTTCACAGCAGCGGAGGCATTTGAGATGACAGATTGGACAAGCAGGGAGCAGAAAGGAAATCCATAAATGGTCAGTCGGTCTGACCATGTGAGACTAGGCCTGAGCCAATGGCAGAGCTCACAGGGAGCGGAAAGGGATTTTCTTCCACTGCCGGAAAACTCTGGGGGACTCCTTTGAGTTCTGATTATTCAGGCATTGAAACAAGCCTGCCCCCAGAGGTTAGATGTATATATATTTATATATATTTTTACCGTTGGGTTCCCAGATTGATGCATTCCTGACACCCTCCTCTCATCATTGCTGGAGGAGCGTCATCACGGAGCCTCACGTCAAACCTTAATCTTGTTTTATTGCATCATTAAAGTTTACTGTGAACTTTCATACTAGCCTCTCATGATTGAATAGTTCCTGGTAGTTCAAACAGAGGCTGAATTCAGTACGCAGCCTGCAGAGCTTTTTATGTTGTGCAGGTTATTAATGTGCTTCTTGCTGTGTGTATTGTTTGTTGTTATTTTGGGTGTGTTGTTAGGGATGTAAGATTGGTTTTGTGATTGAGGTCTGAGATAGAGACGTGTTTTTTTGAACGGAGGCCAAATGTATTCTGAGTAGATATGAGAGGACTTGTGCACAGTGCAAATAAAAGAGGACCATCTGTTTCTTAGTTCAGAAAAACTAATTTGTGGCCAACATAAAGGTGCAAGTGAAAAGAGAACGCTATGTACAAAGGTTTTAGCCACTGCTTTATATCGGGCATTGTAGCAATAAATTAGTTTTTCTGAATTAAATCTTTTGTGTGTGCTAGCCTTTTATTTGCAGTGTGCAGAGTTATTTTCCATCTTTCTAGTTTATAATATATTGATTCTTGTACCTACGTTACAATTGACCTTCATCATGAGCACAACCAACACGTTTACTTTTTTATGGATTTTAATACAAAACATTGAATAACTAACGAGCAATGGCAGCTTCAGTCTGTCCTTATTGTGCCGCACTTCCACATTTCCTGTGACACCTGGAAAGTTTTGTTTACCAGGAACGGGATTGTTTTTTTTACACGTTTATTTATGTCTCTCTCGCCCCCCCGCTCACAACTTGCATTGACTTCATGCCTGGTAGCTGCAGCGCGGCTGTGGCGTGGCGTACGGCTGGTGTGAACGATCTCGCCTGTTAACAAGGACGCCGAAATGAAACTGCCGTAGCGCTGCATAGCTTCAGCGTGGGCTTGGCGTATGGTGTGAAGATGATCAGGTAGCAAGTTCCAAAGCTTTGCTCCTTTCACAGTAAAGAGTGTTTTACGGAATGAGACTTTACAGTTGCCGCTTGAATAGCTCTGCAATTTCGTGATGTATCTAGAGAAAGGCAAGTCCATTTAGACTAGGGGTGCACCGATCACGTTTTTTGCCACCGATCACCGATTGCCGATCACCTATGAGAAATATCTGCCCAACCGATCATCGACCGATCACCGATTACCGATTACCGATCACCGATATATATATATATATATATATATATTTTATATTTTGTAGGCTAAAGGAAACTGCCAACATGATTTTTTTGTGTGTGAGATAATTGGAGCACAAGACTGTGTTGAACTAAATGGCTAGTAGTAGTCCAGTTCCCTCAGTTCAGTTTATAAAAGAACAAAAATAATTCCACTTCGGGATTTCCATGTTACCAGTTCAATGCAGTTCAGTTCACTCAACAAAAATACTCCATTTTCCGGGATTTCCCTGTTACACAAGGAAAATAACTTCGACCCAAGTTAACTATTTTATCGATTAAGCTAAAGCGGCTAAAGCTAACCGGAGCTATTAACGTTAGGAGGATATACGCAAATATGGATCAAACACAGTGAAGAATAGGGGGTTCTGAATATGGCTGATTCAGGAATAGGACGGATAGTGCTCGCCCTGGGGTGTCCGTAAAAACACGAGGCAGGAGACAGATGGGAGTTCAACCGTTTAGTTGTCAGTTCTCTTCAGTACAGTACAGCAGTATAGGCTCTTTACAGCATTATGACAGGAATAGTAGGATTGTGTGTGGTCTGGAAAAAGGAGGCAATAAAATATACAAACAGGTCAGTAACCAAGCTTGCTGTTATATAGGCCAATTATAGTGATAATTAACAACTAATAATATATAAATGATAATTAGGTCAACTGTAAGTCAGTTACTCTTAAACACCAGTCTTGAACCATGACTAAAGCCAAAGAGCTCCCACTCATAGAACCGGGGTTATGCACAATAACCGTCATACATTGGGATCCGCATCGAACGAACATCAAAACGACCCGCCCATCGAGGCCGAGTTACAGTGTTATAATTAGCAGCACTATGAGTGCGATCTACATAATGGTGACATGACGGGAGAAACAACAGAATCACAAGCTACACACGAGCTAAACTCCATCTGAGTAGTGGCATTAATTAGCGCAACAGACAATCAAACCGCACAAGTGCACGCCTAAACAAACGTTATTGCAATGATTGCAGGTAGATCGATCTAAAACCAAAAGGGAATGCAATACAGGAATATTAACATAATAATGACTTACTGGTTGGTCATATACACACATGGAAGAAAGGGATTAGAACATGTTCAACTGTCCAAAGAAAGGAAGAAAGTCTGTCTGAATGGAGCGCACATCCACATAGCAGCACACTTTCGCTTCCTTCAAAGTGCCCGCGGGAACATCAATGCTTGCGTGGAAATTGTCTGTGTGTGCGCGTGCACTACCCCGACTACCACGTTAATCTGGGACTTTAATACACACGGATTTAACAGCATGCAAATGCCTCGGTAGGCGGGAGGACTGGAGGTAACTTCTCTCTGCTGAGTCTGCTCTAATCACCAGCTGATTTGTGTGATTCAAAGACGCAAGGGGTGTGTTGACAGTCTGGTGCGGTGTGTGCATGGAGGTGAGTACACTGACGAAAGCAAAGCGTGTGCTTTGCAACACAATGATATAAACGTTAGAGCACAATATGAAAGTTAAACGATAGACATTGAAGACATGAAAATGGGCTGCCTCATGTTTCTCACGTGCAGCATGATCGGCTATGCGATCGGCAACATTAAAGGAATATCGGAAACAGCAGATCACATATTTGAGGTCCAAATCGGCTGATACAGATTGCGTTCCGATCGATCGGTGCACCCCTAATTTAGACATTTAAAGGAACACTCCACCCATTTTCAACCAGCTTTGTATCATTAGAACATCAGTAGTATATCAGAAAACTGTAAACGGTTTTGAAGTCTGTCATTTAATTTGACAGTTATTGAGTGTTAAAGTGTGGACCAGTGACATCACTGGTCCACACTAACTCAAATTAATAACTCATTAACTCAAATCAACTCTCAATAACTGTCAAACTATTCATCATTCATCTAGTTTGACAGTTATTGAGAGTTGATTTGAGTTAATGAGTTATTCATTTGAGTTAACACTCAATAACTGTCAAATTAAATGACAGACTTCAAAACAGTTTACAGTTTTCTGATATACTACTGATGTTCTAATGATACAAAGCTGGTTGAAAATGGGCAGAGTGTTCCTTTAAATACAAGCTTTACTTAATGGAATTGATAAAATGTGCAAAACTTAGGAACTTGTAATATGAATAAAGATATGAAATATAAATAAAACAAACACCAATTTAGGAAAAATTAGTTTAAACAATTGATCTAAAAGTGGCTGATGAAGGGGCTGAGCTCTTCAGGTAAGCTGTTCCAAGGCCTAGGAGTCCCTAATGGCAAAGACCTGATCACCCTCAAGGCCTAGGAGCCCTAATGGCAAAGACCTGATCACCCTCAGTTTTCATAGACTGGAACAAGGAGGGCCTGGTGGAGGTTCTCAGGCTGCACACTGGCTCAAAGATCACAGATATATGTGCAGGCCATACGTGCCTTAAAAGAAATCATTGAAATTTAAAAAAATCAATCCTAGATTTCACAGCCAGCCAACACGGAGAGGTTAATATAGATGGAATGTGTTCTCTTTCCTTGGTTGCGGTACGAATGTGAGGTGTAGAATTTTGATTAAGCTGTTGATTGATTTCTCAGGGAGGCCAGAGAAAAGAGCATTGGATTAATCAAGTCTACGTCTATGAGTTTTTCAGTGTCCCAGAAGCAAGTAAAGGTCTAACTTTGGCCATATTTCTGAGATTGTTGAAGAAGTTAAAATGTGATGAAAAACTTAGGATGTCAGGATCAAAGATCGCCACCAAATGTCTTTCCTGCTGTTTACAATCCAGTCCTAAAAGAGCCAGCACTGTCATAACATATTGTGTATTCACTAGTAACTTTATTATTTGACATTACAACCTTAATATACAGGCAACTACTGAGTGCATTGATGAAAGAGAGCTTTTTGGTATTATCAGCCAGGTAGACCTGCGTGTCATCTGCATATATGGAAGGACACCTTGTGCTTGTCAATGACCTTTCCTAGAGGCGGCACATACTGTATACTGTATAAATGATACATTGTGCCTGTTAATGTGACCTGTTCCAGAGGCAGCATATATAAATAACAGGTGAGGGCCTGAAATAGAACCCTGTGGGACTCCACAAGGTATAATGGACATGGGGATACAAACAGAGTCACTGATACATACTATAAAGTGCCCAGTTATAGAGACTCTCAATTAAAATAGTTGTTCACTGTATCGAAAGCAGAAAACAAAAGTCTGACAAAGCAAACATGGTGTAATCCCCATTATCAGAATTCAGGCCTATCAAAAATGTTCATAAACGTTACTGTATGGTTACAGTATTTAAGAGAGGTAAATGAGGGTAAACTCAGTCATTTTCAAACCTGGGTCCTCAGGATCCGAGAGCCCTGCTGATTTTCATTCTAGCCATCGAATCAGGGAGTGATTTACACCTGCAATGCAAAATGAATGCAATTAACTGCAATTAACCAATTACCAGCTGCAATAGAAAACCAGCAGTACTACTGTGGAACCTGAGAACTTGGTATACTCTATGCTGTATGCTGGAGCAGATAATCTGCTGGGTACACAGGCTGATTCTAATGTCTATGTTGTTATGACTTGATTGTGTGTGCAGGTGCATGTGAATGTACATAAACGTTTTGTATTGCATGTAACCCTCTGTTCTCTCTGCAGGCTGCATGAGGGACCTGCGCCTCAACGGTCGCTACATCCCATTGGGCAGCCAGCCACGAGACGGGGTCTCCCAGGTCAGCATGCAGGGACTCTCCCTGGGCTGCTCCTCTGACTCCTGCAAAAGGAACCAGTGTAGCCCGCCCTTCACCTGCGTTGACCTGTGGAGGGTGCACGAATGCAGGTATGCACACAAAACACACACACACACACACACACACACACACACGCACACACACACACACACAGTGGGCCGTGGCCCACTGGTGGGGCTCAGAGCGCCATCTAGTGGGCTTCCAGTGAACGCTGAGCTGTTAAAAAATAAAACATTGGCATCCAAAAAATAAAATCTTTGCATAAAAAAACAAACTGACTGTAACACACTTGCTCACCTCCCAAACGAGTGACAGAAGAAAACTCAGAAGAAGCTTTTAAAGAGATGAGTGTATGACTGATTAAAAACAGCAACTTTTACATGTATTTATGTCTTTTTTTATGTCTTTTTTTATTTGTGTATTTATTTTTTTATTTATGGATACTTTTTGGAGAGAAATATCTTATTTAGCCCCATGTTTGGAGAGGTAAGTGAATGTCATTTGAACTCAAATCCGCACGGTGAAGCCTGCAGTGTGGCTTCATGCCGACCCTGGAGTGGTTCAGCACCACAGAGATCACGCTCTGCATCAAAGACACAGCCCCAACCACTAGCCTGCCCTGCACATTCAATGCTGATGGTAGACCATTGCATTTACACACATGGGTCAATTGTCCACTTCATTTTGATGGAAATATCCAGATAAATCTCGACAACACCGAGCAATAGCTCACCCCTAACCTGGCCACTTTTAGACTAAATGCCTAAAAGAGGTACACATCAATTCCATTTCCAACCCACTGACCCTGGTAGGATTCAAAATGTCGCCCCGACCAACAGTTCACCTGCTCTGCCTGCTTTCTCTCTAAAGGTTAGATTGTTTGTCAGTGCAGTAATGGGAAATGCGTCGGCACAATGAAAAGCTGCAGCGAGCTAACAGCCTCTCCGCTAACGTGGGCCAAATCAGAGTGCTCCTAGCAACATGCCCTAACCTCAGCAAATTTCTCCCGAGTGCTGGAAACATCAGCCCTCCATTCACTCTCTCCACAGACAGTCCAGCTTTCATCTCGCCTTCCCCTCTCTTCTCCTATCTTCCTCCATCCACCCACCATTTTCTTCACAATGCCTCTCTTCCTTTGCACTCTCTCATCTTTGGCCCCTCCATTTCTCGCTTGGCAATGGCCACGGCAATTCTCTTCTAAAATTGTGTTTTTCAATAAAAAGCAGATCTGCGCATTTTTCCCCTGCAGCGTTATTATCCAGAGAGCAGACATTTAGAGCAGCATTCGTGAAGCAACTCATGACATTTGTGGTGACCAAGACCGGGTTCAAAAACCCCAAAGAGCAGACACAAACGACCGGACAGTGTTCACAGTTCTTTACTGATGGCTTCAAGGCCGATTTATGCGAGCTTTGCTTGGTGGAGGCTTGGGAAGGGAACGGGAGGGACAAGAGGAGGAGGGGAGGAGTTCCGTGAGATATATGTTGAAGCAGAGTCGTGCAGGGACTTGAAGGAGAGGATTATAACTTTGTAAGTGATCCTGTAAGCTACAGGAAGCCAGTGGAGATCCCTCAGGATTGGGGTGATGTGGTGTCGGAAGGGGGTGGAGGTCAGGAGACGAGCAGCAGAGTTTTGTACCAGTTGCAGTTGATTGAGGAGACGTGAGGGGAGGCATTGCAATAGTCCCATCGTGAGGTGACGAAGACATGGATTAGACGTTGTGCATCGGCGAGGTGAAGACAAAGACGCTGGGATTTCAAACAAGACGGCCCAACTTCAACTCACTTCCTGTCATTTTGGCACACGCGCGTTTTGCCCGTGGTTTTCCACGGACACGCCCACTTAGGAGGTTTTCGGCAGGTCTGAGTCTATTGGAGTCAATGGGAAAAGTCAACGTGATCTCAGATTATGACAGATTCTTTCGCCCCCATATTCATTCAAGTAAATATTCGGCCCATTCTCCGAAGCCACATATCTTCAGAATATTCTGACACTAAAATGGCATTTTTCAGACAGACAGATCAGGAGAGAATTTAACTCGTTCAAGACCTGTCTCTGTCTCAGCAACACACTCTCGCGAGATTTTGCAACAGGAACTCATGTTAGCAGGGAGCGATTAGCTAAAGCTGAAGTTCGTTGGTGTAGTAGCTAAATCTGTGGCTAGAATTTATTTTTATGGAATATCTTAGTTTCAACTGTATTGAGCTAACAAGGGGCAGCTTTATGTTTATGTGTGGTTTGTGTGGAGTTTGGGAACTCACGATCTCTATTTCAAGTTAGCTTGCTAGGTCAGCACTAACCCGCAGGTCAAAAAAGGCAGACTGTCTGGTGGTGTAAAATGGAGTTAGCATCTCTGCAATCTGTAGTCTATACTGCAGGTGGAGGCTAAACCTTGTTGTGTAAAACCTGATAATGGTAGCTTGTGTACAGTCGAGACGATGACAATGCAGCAGTGTTTTCCCTTCTTCTTCTTCTGGCACTCAAATCCCACAGCAGCTGCATCCTGTTTGTACAAGATGGAGATGTGAGAGAAGCGTTTGACAGGTAGGAGGAGAGGGAGTCACTTAACAAAGTCGTGCTCAGCAACACAAAAGCATGGATCGCACCCTCTCCAGATTGTCAGCGTATCAAACATATGGCACTTACCCAGCAAACACTGACAGTAGACGTTGAATTGAGTTGAAAACCGGTGTGAATGTAATACTGCGATGAACGTTGAGACGATGTGAATGTAGTCGTCGATGGCTGCTGTCTGAATCTTGATCATAGTACCAGAATAAACTCCCGCACACTGTCTCCACATGCAATTAAAAAGTTTAATCAGAATAACGTTTCGGTCGTGAGACCTTCAACAGATTCTCTGAATCTTGATCATGAAATTGGTACCTAGTGTTCCTGACATCGGTTTACAAAGCTGTTTTGTGCCATACGCTCATATTGTATTGTGAGAAGCTTTTCTCACTGTAAGCTTGGCCTCCTTACAGTACTATAAGTCTATACATTGATATCATGGGTTACCATGACGCTAAAGCAGAGATGGGGACTTGGACTTGAGACTTGGACTTGAGTCACACTTAAGTCACACACACAGTGACTTGAGACTTGACTTGAGACTTGCCCTCAAAGACATGAGCCTTGACTTGGACTTGAGATTTGGGACTTGTGAACAATCTTTTATTTTATTTTTTATTTTTTGTGTGCATTAACATTAAGGAAATGTCTACTACTACTAATGTCAACTCATCAATACTGATATGCTAATAAAGGAGTGAGGACATGCTTTGAATTCCTTAGTTTCTTTTAGCTATACAGTATTCTAAGCAGGCCGGATGGCATCCAGCAGATGATAGAACGCCTATCCATAAGAGACTTGAGACTTGACTTGGACTTGTGACCAAAGACTTGAGACTTGACTTGGACTTGGAAAAAAATGACTTGTGAGCATCTCTGCGCTAAAGACCAAAATGGTGAAGATGGCTTCATTTTGGACAGATTCCGCAATTCAATGCCACACAAGCCACAATCTGCCCGTCAAATCTTGGGCCAAAAGTCAACGTTGATCATGAGTTCAACCTTTTGTGTTTGTCGCCTGGGACAAGGATGTGATCAACTTGATCCCAAAATGTAGTTTCATGTGGCTGTGGCCTCCAAAGGTTCAGTCAGTGTTTTCTAAGTGTGAGCAGATCTCCAGAAACCTGAGGTGAGACTCATCTCTGATGTCATCACAGTCAGATCTCCAGAAACCTGAGGCGACACTCATCTCTGATGTCATCACAGTGAGTGTACGGCCCGGAGTCGGCTGTTAGTTTGAGCTGTGACACCCAAAGTCTGAATCAACAGAAGTTAGGCTGTGGGTATATGACGACTGCTATTGGCCATCTATTTCAGACGTTTATTCTCCTCCGCTTCCGCCATCTGCGTGCAATCAGTTTCAAAGTTCCCGGCGCTACCTCTAGGGGCACCGATGATCAAGTTGTTTGTCTTTTGATCAGTAAAAGTCGTATCACGTAGTCGACGTACATCTTTTGCTGTTTTATTTTGCAAGGATTTAGCCAGGACTCGCCACCCCACGTGCAAATGTTCCACCAAAACAAGTCCCCCCCCCCCCCCCCCCCACCCGACACTATTTTGCACTATTTCTGCATCCTGGATTTAGTGCCGCCCAAGACTCTTGTGATTGGTTTAAAGAAATACAAACAAGACAAGAGCGTTTTCTTCTTCTCCTGAGCTGGCACGGCGCTAAGATGAAGCGTGGAGATGAGATAGGTCCGGCTATGCGAGACTACACCCAAATTAGCTTTTAATTATAGTGGTGGTTTCTGAAGTGAGGCAGAAAATGTGCGCCTATCTGCATAAAATCATCCTCGTTACTCTGTCACCGCCCCCAGTCAGCGTTTTCCTCCTCTTTCACCGCCCCCAGTCAGCGTTTTCCTCCTCTTTCACCGCCCCCAGTCAGCGTTTTCCTCCTCTTTCAATTTGTTCTCTGTGGCGCCGTGCGCCCGCGTGACATCACAGATTGAGGGGAAGGGGTGAGCCTAGTTTCTGGCTGTGAGAGATGAAGTTTTGCTAATACACAGCTTTATATTGTACATATGCACTGGCCTTGTAGAGCTGCTAATGATACAACACACTGCACATTCTGCGCACACATACACACTTTCCTCTGTTGCATTCTCATATTTTCTGATTTGTCGTATTTTTCATAATTTGTACATACAGTATATTTTCGTACATTTTCCTTGTCTCTGTAGATTCTACCGCTGTAAAAACTGCACGCCTTGCATAAAGGTAGAGCCTGACCGATACTGGATTTTTGAGGCCGATACCGATATTAGGCAGTAAAACAATTCCGATATCGATATATCGGCCCAATGATCCCTCAATTATCAAATACCTAACAAAGATATGACTTGACATGACTTGAGATATGTAATGTAGGCAGGATATTTTACAGCTCATCAATCAACTTTATTGTCCAAATTGACATCAATGCAATGAAACAGTAAACTTCACTGGGAATTTAATAATTATAAATAACTAGAAATACAAAAACACAAATAGAACAAATATAAAATATTAAGAAATATGTATATATATATGTTAAGAAAAAATATCAAATATACACAACATGTTGTCTATAACTTAAAAAAGAAATAAAATAAAATATCGGTATATCGTTATCGGCCGATAATATCGGTGGACCGATATATCTCGGTCGGGCTCTACATAAAGGCAGTCATACTTTTCATTCAAATGTCTTAATGCCTTCTTGTCCTGTAACTGTCCATGTGTCATGGATGCCACCCCATTGTCTCTTCTCTTATTTATAACAACCCCTTTCCCCCACAGGCATCACCAAGGTTTCATCTGACCCTTTCTGACTTTTTGTTTGCCCTTCTTTTGCCCATTTTGCCGACAGATGCCCGCCTGGTCACATGATCCGCGTGAACGGCACCAAGAAGTCGTGCGTGTACACCGTGTGCGCCACGCGGCCCTGCCACCAGGGCACCTGCGTGGCCCAGTCGCCCGCCAAGTTCACGTGCCACTGCCCCGAGGCCTACAGGGGGCGCCACTGTGAGACCACACTGGCCATCTACGGGGAAGACGTGGGCCTCAGCTTCAGCTCCCTCTTCGCCATCTGCGTCTGCTTCATGGCCCTGCTGGGTAGCTACTGCAACTACAGCCTGTTTTACATTGTTCTGTGTCTGCTTCATGGCCCTGCCCCTGCTGGGTAGCTACTGCAACTACAGCCTGTTTGACACTGTGGGGAGAGGATTGGTGCGGGGGAGGGAGTGCCGCAGGAGGGCTGTCTTAAGAGTTTGTGTGTGTGTGTGTGTGTGTGTGTGTGTGTGTGTGTGTGTGTGTGTGTGTGTGTGTGTGTGTGTGTGTGTGTGTGTGTGCGCGTGTGCGTGCATGCGTGCGTGTGCGCGCGTGTGTGTGTGTGTGTGTGTACGGTCGGGCGGGCACGTGTGTGTGTATCACATTGTGGTCAGGTAGCCTACTAGGAGGTAGGCTGTATCCTGTGTGAGAAATGAACGGGGCTGCTAAGCTTGCTTGGTGAAGGCTTGAGTGTGGAGAGCTTCGAGGCTGTGGCTGGATCAAACTAGGGATGGGAATTTCATGCATTTTTCTTAACCGTTAGTTGCGGACCTTAACAATCAATTAACCGGTTAATCATTAACATTGTAAAAAAAATAATAATAATAATGTCCCCCCCCCCCCCCCGCCCCGAAAAAAGCACGTCTTGTCTTTTTCACTTACTTCATCTCCCGCTTTTCGTTGATGTGGTGGCATGTTACAGTGATGTAACTCTCCGTGGTTAAAGCCGTCCAACAATCAGTTGTTATTGCCACCTTGCCGGCTGAACGTAGCTGCTCCTTAAGCCCGTCTTTATGTTTCGTCTACCGCTTCTCAATACGGGTACGTAGTTATTGTGCCTCTCGACGGGACCCTATAGCCTGCTTCAATCAAGACAAGTAGCTCGCAAAATCCCTTCCCCTCCACCACGCTTAATGGCAGCAATGTCCTTTTCCACCATAAAGCAAATCTTCTGTGTTATTTTCTCTGCTCGGACATCACTACAGCTTCTCTTGGCAATTAGAGATAGGATAGTTTGCTGGGAGGACGATGTTCCATCTTCGCCTGGCAATGCAATTGTCGGGTGCTGAGTTTGAACTTATATCATGGTACATCATTGACGAGGTACTAGAGGTGTACTTGAGAACGGCGTCGCAATTTTTACACTTGGCATTTTCGCCTCCTGTTAGCATGAAATGCTCCCACACTGCGCTGCGTTTTGCTCTTTTGTTGCTAGCGCTAGCAGGCGCGCTCATCTTGCTATTGTTGCTATCTGGTCTCTCAGTCGGTTTGTTTCCTGAATCTCAGTCCACCGATCATGTGACTACTTCCTCACGTGACCGCTCCTTCTATTGTTTGGGTGAGGTATGCCCTCTGTCGGACTGGTGGAATAACACAGTGTAAGCTCTGGACATTGAGGTGATACATACAACCATGGATCTACCTATTATACAACGTCGGTCAAAACAGTTAATTCATTTTAATCGGTTACATTCTTAACGGCAGTTAACCGACTATCGGTTAATCATTAACATCCCTAGATCAAACCGGGGGGGCCCGGGCCCGTAGGGGGTACAGGTTAGGCGAACAGGTTAGCTAAAAGTTTAGCGTCGCCAGCGTGGGCCCCCACCGTTGCGGTCGAGGTACGTTTCTAAATCCCTCCAGGCCTGAAAATCTTTCTAGGTGACACACTTCACTGTGTTATCTTTTCTTCTCCTTGTTGCATTCATCCTCTTCTACCTTCAGGTCTGTGTTCAGATCCCTAAAGGATGGGCTGCTGAGGAAGCGCCTCAGGCACACGGTCGTACACAGAGAAGTCGTCGGTGCCGTGACACGTTCCTCTGATTGAATTGAAAAGATCAGCACAGAGCGTCGGGTGTGTGAGCAGTGTGAGACAGAGCAGCAGCACAACACAAAGAACACATCAGAGAGGAACAGAAGAAAACAGGAGCAGACAACAGGAGGAACGGATGCCGCAATAGATTAGACAGAGGAGGGGGCGTCGCTACACGAGCTGGCAGGTGGAGGAGGGGAGAGGAGAGGAGAGGAGAGGAGGAGAGGAGGAGAGGAGAGGAGGGGAGAGGAGAGGAGAGGAGGAACGGGAGGGAAGTGATGGGGAAGGATGTGGTCACCGTGGTACTGCTGCTGGCCATGTCTGCTCCTGACGCCTCCACCTTCTCGTCCTCATTGGTGATTCAGGGGGGCACCGTCCTCTCCACCCAGACGCCAGAAGCAAACAGTTTGCTCGCTTTCGGGTCCGTATTAAACACGGCATCCGACCTTGGTGCTGCCGAGGCCCGGGTGTGTCTCAAGTGTTAATGAGTTGATCTGTAGGCGCACCAGGTGCTGTTTACTCAACCTGCAGAAATTCAGATCAATGCTGGAGGGGCTTTGCGAGTCATTTCAATCGGTTGAAGCGTTCCTCGAGTGCTTCTCATTCTGGAACGTTAAGTAGCGGCAGGAGAGATGATTCTGTTGGTTTTTTTCTCCGTGTCGTCTTCATTTCATTCTCTTTGTAAACGAGTCCACATGTTTGAATAAGGCGAAGAAAAGGAGGGCCGCTTCTCTCTCGATGGTGCGCCGCTGCTGCTGAAGGACTAGCTGTACTTTTCACAATCGTATGATTGGTTGAAGATTAAAGGGAAAATCCACTCTAAAACAGAAGTTGCACTATGCCATTCCCTTTGAGCTCGGACTGTCAAGTCTCGCATCGCCGACGATGAAGAGTCTTTCTGACACATGGCTGTAAGCAATAGAGCCAAGACAAGTCTTCATCATAGGCATCGGTTGGGTATGGTTATTGTGGCACTCGCTATTTCATAACCAAATGTAATATTGTAGTTTTTATCAGTGTAATGGAGAGAAAGGATCATGCCAAAATTGCCAGACTATTATTTGGAAGCCATATCCAAAATAAAATTCACATCAGGGAGATAGATGTACATGTAAGACCAATGTTCCCTCTCAGATAATAATTGGCTGAAACTAATATTTTATCACATTGATAAATAATAGTGATAGAAGAGGGTTTGGAAGTTTTCGTGGGGAATGAGAGTAGAGGCAGGAGTCGTCTTCTAGGCTTGTGGCTCCAGAACGGAGTGTCTAGTTTATAAATGTTAGCACGTCCTTATCTCTCCACAACATCACTGATTAAGAAACTTGGATTTCTTCCTCCCAGCTCGAAGGTTGATTTAGCAGCCAAAGACGTGACACCAATCATAATGCAGATTCTGTTTACTTATTTCCGCTTGGAAATGTTAGTAGACATGTTAGTAGAGACATGGTTTCCTGTGTTCCCTCCCCTCCCTCCCCGCTCGTTCCCCTCCCTCCCTCCTCCCTCCCTCCTCCCTCCCACCCTGCTCCCTCCCCTCCTGCCCGGCTCCCTCCCTCCCTCCCTCCTCCCTCCCTCCTCCCTCCTCCCTCCCTCCTCCCTCCCTCCCCGCTCCCTCCTCCCTCCCTCCCCTCCCTCCTCCCTCCTCCCTCCCTCGACAACTTCCAGACAAACTTGCGAGGATCCATTTGACGGGGGCACGGCGTGACTGACATAAGAACGTGAACGGCGTCGCACACCCCTTCTGTTTTGATTTTCCCTCGAGAGCCGGGCAAATTGAACTGATCAAGAGATGAGCTGTTCATTTTGAATTGATGTGTGGGACGTCTGCTGCGCACAAAAGGTTGAGTGTTGTCATTGATCTTAAGTGGTTATTTTTGGGCTTTCAGCATCTCCACGTGTCCACAGATCAGTGCAGAATCACCACCTGCATATGCAGAGATGTTGTGTCCACAGATCAGTGCAGAATCACCACCTGCATATGCAGAGATGTTGTGTCTTCTCTGTGGAGGGTGTCCTTCAGCACAGCAGGGAGATTAGACCTTATCAGATTAGTCGCGCAGATGTTGGTCAATGAGGATTTGATACGTGCAGACTGAACAAATCTTTATCATCTGTGCTGCCAGATAAGCTCAGCCGACACTTCAGGGATGGCCGCATTCATTCCGTCACACCAGGCAAAGTTAATTAAGATGTTCACTTTTTTTGTATTATTACAGCTGTTATTATTATTATAGCCACAAGGGGGGATTTTGATTGTGCAGCGACACGAAGGTGGAACATCTGAAGAGAGCAGCTCTGTTGATGTTAGTGGTGTAATTAGCTCAAATAGCTCCGAACATCTCCGCTCTACAATGAGTCCTCCATTAATGGAAAGGATTTGCATAAAAAGGTCCCCATTCTTTAGGATAGAGTTGTCCAATCTGTACAACCCAGCTGGCACAGGTTACCTGAAAAAGACCATTTAATGGATCAACCTGGGGTCTCTCCACGCCCCTGGGTAGGAACCACATGGGGCGTGGCAGAAGGGTCTCCAAGGGGTCATAGGGGTCTCCAAAGGATCGGAGACCCCTTTCGGGGGGTCAGACCCTAACCCAGACCCTAACCCTAAGGACCCAGGGGTCCAATGCCTAACCATAACCAGACCCTCTCCACGCCTAAACCGGACCAGCCACCCAAATGCCTGTCCAGTGTCCATGCCCATTAAATGGGCTTTTTGTGCAAGCTGGTCTGTAGAGAGTGTACAACTCCATCCTAAAGAATGGGGACATTTTATGTGATTCTTTCCCATTGAATGGAGGATTCATTGTAGATGAGGTCACGAAACCGAGCGCTACTTTAGGTCAAGCTGTAGGTTAGTATGGCATGGTGGCTCAGTGGTTAGCAGCACTGAGTGCACACAATAATCTGATAACTGATAATAATCAGGTAATGGCACTAATCTGATTTATGTGTTTACATGCACCTTAGTAAGTAGTCAGAACTCACCTCAAAGTCTGTGAGTGGACACTGAGATTGGGTCGTCGACTGAATAAAACTGATGATTCAGCAAAAAGCCAGGTGTGTTTATCTGATTTCTCGTAATCCGATGACGGCCTTTATCTGATAAAGCATATGGTTACTATGGTAACTCCAGAAATCATTTATACGTATCAACTTGAAGGATCCGGTACTGTGAAAAGAATGGAGTCCGCCATAACTAAATGTTACTGTGTGCCCGCATGTGTGTGTGTGTGTGTGTGTGTGTGTGTGTGTGTGTGTGTGTGTGTGTGTGTGTGTGTCAGCGCATGTTCACTGGTAATATCTAGTGGGATACAGATAGCCCGGAGCTTGTGCTGGAAATTAAGGAGTACCTCAGGGTCTTGCGCCAAGCTAGTGGTTGTTGTTAAGGGCAATGGAATCAATAGAAACCAACTTTAGTGGAGGGGAGAGGAGAGGAGAACGCAGGTGAAGAGGGGAAGAGAAGAGTTAAAAGCGCTGAGGGATGAAGAAGACGAGACGAGGGGAGAGAAAAAAGAGTGATGGTCAAAGAGCCCGCGGGAGTTCAGAGGCAGGGTAAACAAATAAACACATAATCTCTGTTTGTTGCCCTCTGTATCATTCACACACTCTGTGTTTGTCCTCTGGAGAGAGGCCCTTTGAACAGAGCAGCTTCATCTTGTCTGCGCTGCCCTTCGGCTTCCCTGCTCACTTCCCCGTGGAGCTCACACCAGCCACCTCTTTGCAGCAGAATACACACACGCACACACACACACACACACACACACGCACACGCACACACACACACATATGCGGAGAGTGTAAACACATGAAGATGGAAACTCCAGCGGAAAAGCACGGCTTCTGTTTGCGATTCCTTTTTTAAAGCCTACCTATCGACTGTATTTCTCCCTCCATGCATTATCATGCAGAGAAGATATAGTCGATCGATTATTCGCGTGCGCTTCCATCCACTAAGGGATGCATCCAAATATGTCACCCGGGAAAGTATGAATAATGAGATGGCAACAATATGTTGGTTGATGATGTTTTGAATTGTACAACTGCAGGCTATATGGAGTAATAACAGTATAGCAGTAGCGAACTGTAACTCTTAAACCCTCTAACATCCACTGTATTGTTTTTGACAAATAACCTCATTTTGTGCTCAAAGTAATAAAAAAAAAGCTCTTGCTAAAAATGACTCGTGGAACACTATAGTCGTACGTCATGTCGTGACTGATATCAATATTGACTGATATAAACTGATATAAATAGCTCTAGCGTTAGCTAGCTGTTTGCTATGTTAGTGTTCACCACTGAATGACCAATTTGAGTTGACTGTTAATGAGTTTGAGTCACACTCTTTCCATTAAGCCCATCAGCTTTGAAATGTGTCGGCCGGTTGTAAAAACGATATATATACGATATAAAACGATATGGTGACTCCATCAGGCCTCTCTCAAATACAAGAGCAAATCTCTTGAAACTATTCCATCTTATAAATCTTCCAGACACGGGAGTTCTGGAGACGGGGACAAGTTGACAGTAAATGAATATTGATTCTTTCCTCTCGTACTCTGCAGCTGCTTTCTGGCTGAGTGAATACACTTACAGAGTTGTCAGAGCATGGGCTGTTTAATAGGGGGTTAGCAATACACTGCTGTGGGTGTGGTTACATTGTGTTTAATAGAGAGCCGCACGGATGACATATTTTTGTAGTCAGAACGCGGAAGTCCCAGACTTCCTGGTTCTACACTGTTTCTGTCTATGGGATTTTTGAATGGGTTTTTGCCGCGATGCTTCAAATAAGGTCTCTGGGCAACGCAAGCTTAATCAAACGCGAACCAGAGTTCAGTCGGATAATCTTCACACGAGGACCACTTTCATGAGTTTTGAAGCGTAAATGCGAGCCCTAGAAGTAAAAAGCTTGTGCTAATAAGCTAATCCAGAAATACACACAGTGTCGCATAGGCTTCCACGTCACATCAGCACTCAACCTGGACTGTTGTTGATGTGTGCACTGATTACCCCGGGCTGAACGGGCTGAACCAGGTGAGGGAAAGAGAATTTTCGTGTTCGTCCTTTGAAGTGATGACGTTATTGACATATAATATCCCCGTCGACTCAACAGTGTAGTCTCATTTAGCCGTTTGCTAGCTAGCTGCCCGTTTAACAGCACGTAAAAGCTTCAAAACTCATAAAAGTGGTCCTCATGTGTGAAGATGATATTACTAAACACTGGTTCGCGTTTGATTAAGCTTGCGTTGCCCAGAGACCTTATTAGAAGCATCGCGCCAAAAACCCATTCAAAAATCGCATAGGCGAAAACAGTGAAGAACCAGGAGTGTTAGCATCGATGATTTCCGGACTCGTTCCTGCGGCTCTCTATGGGGGTTGCCTGTGGGTGTGGTTACATTGTGAGATGGCTGGTGGGTTTGAGTTGGGAGGGAGGAGGGAGGGACTGGTGGTGGAGTGAGAGAAAGTGAGAGAGGAGCCGTGTGGGAATGTGTTGAAAATGAAAGGTGTGTTTTGAGTTGTTAAAACTGTTCAAACAAAGATGCTTGAAAGAGGGGATGTCACACTTCAGACAAACAAGGGTATTTATAGTGCTGCCAACCCAAGTCATTTGCAGTATGCATTCCCTGCTGTCTTCAGTCGTGATTATACACAGTTGTTAATGTGCAGTCTGTACTGACATGAGTTTAGTTCAGTCTGTACTGACATGAGTTTAGTTCAGTCTGTACTGACATGAGTTTAGTTCAGTCTGTACTGACATGAGTTTAGTTCAGTCTGTACTGACATGAGTTTAGTTCAGTCTGTACTGACATGAGTTTAGTTCAGTCTGTACTGACATGAGTTGAGTTCAGTCTGTACTGACATGAGTTTAGTTCAGTCTGTACTGACATGAGTTTAGTTCAGTCTGTACTGACATGAGTTTAGTTCAGTCTGTACTGACATGAGTTTAGTTCAGTCTGTACTGACATGAGTTTAGTTCAGTCTGTAGTACTGACATGAGTTTAGTTCAGTCTGTACTGACATGAGTTTAGTTCAGTCTGTACTGAAATGAGTTTAGTTCAGTCTGTAGTACTGACATGAGTTTAGTTCAGTCTGTACTGACATGAGTTTAGTTCAGTCTGTACTGACATGAGTTTAGTTCAGTCTGTACTGACATGAGTTTAGTTCAGTCTGTACTGACATGAGTTTAGTTCAGTCTGTAGTACTGACATGAGTTTAGTTCAGTCTGTACTGACGTGAGTTTAGTTCAGTCTGTACTGACATGAGTTTAGTTCAGTCTGTACTGACGTGAGTTTAGTTCAGTCTGTACTGACATGAGTTTAGTTCAGTCTGTACTGACATGAGTTTAGTTCAGTCTGTACTGACATGAGTTTAGTTCAGTCTGTACTGACATGAGTTTAGTTCAGTCTGTACTGACATGAGTTTAGTTCAGTCTGTACTGACATGAGTTTAGTTCAGTCTGTACTGACATGAGTTTAGTTCAGTCTGTACTGACATGAGTTTAGTTCAGTCTGTACTGACATGAGTTTAGTTCAGTCTGTACTGACGTGAGTTTAGTTCAGTCTGTACTGACATGAGTTTAGTTCAGTCTGTAGTGACATGAGTTTAGTTCAGTCTGTACTGACATGAGTTTAGTTCAGTCTGTACTGACATGAGTTTAGTTCAGGCCGAATTCATTAGCCATGTGCTTTCATATATAGAAGGGAGTAAGTGTTTGTTTCACCTGTGCCAACACCACCTGTGTTACAGAATATCAGTGTGTTGAATGAGTCATTCACCTTTTTCAAAGCAGTCAGGTAGTAATGGTGGTGTATTTAGCTCAGATGGAGATGTCATCCATTGTCTCCCTATTGGCTACTGCAGTCTCAGGGCATCCCCAGAAAGCTGCCATTCATAATTAAGCAGTGCAAATGTTATCATACTGTCTATAGTGGATAAGCACTGTGGTCTGATGGCTATAATGCTTATTGTTAGGTCAGGTCTTATTAGACCTGACTGTTAGCTGGCCTGGCCACAATGATCTCCAAGTCAAATCCAGAACCCACCCTACCGTTAATACAAGACCCGTGAGCTGACCTGTTACCTGTGAGGTTCTAGAGGAGTTTGGATCCAGAAGCTCCTCTCCTCATCTGTATGTCATGAACACAATATTGACAAAATGACTCCATCAAGCAGCAGCTCTCTCTGCAGCCAGAGGTTGACTGGATGGTGATGGTGACGCAGTTTGTTTCTAATGCTAACGTACAGTATTATGCTATAATGACTCTAGTGTCTGTCTGTCTCTGCCTTGTCTCTGCCTACATCCAGTGTTGCTGTTAGGCATCTTCCTGTACACTCGCTGGCGGAGCTACAAGGGGCTGAAGGAGGGCGTTTACCACGTGTCAGCGCACCACGACGCCTGGGAGGACATCCGAGAGAACGTGCTCAACTACGACGAGGAGGGGGGAGGAGAGGAGGACCAGGTACAGTACACACACACACACACACACACACACACGCACGCACACACACACACGAATGGCTAAAGTGGATACAATCAATACTGTGTGTGTGTGTGTGTGTGTGTGTGTTTGGGCACGTTTTAATTAGGCCCACACACAAACATACTTATCTCCTCTCACTGCCCACGAGCACTCGAGCACAGAGAGGCCTTAAGAGCTCTCATCATATCACAGCTTTGATCCAAACAAACATGAATGTGGCTGAGAGCAGAGTGCCTCCACACACACACACACACACACACACACACACACACACACACACACACACACACACACACACACACATACACAGTTGTCACACCTTGTGACCTATAATAATGCTATATAATCCAGCAGATGCTTACAGTCTCATGTGATTGTGGAGAGGCTTGTCAGGACGCTCTCCAGAGGAATCAAACCCGCGGGCTCCACAGCCTCTCCACTCATCACATCATCCATTTTGCACGGCGACCTGCGGCTCCGTGTGTGTGTGTGTGTGTGTGTGTCTCTTCTTCCTCCTCCTCCTCCTACGCCAGCCATGTTTTTGTGTCTCCTCCGCTGCCATGGTTACGCTTTGGCTTGAATCGCATTAGCTGAAGTGATGCTTCAGGGCTGTTGGGCTTAAAAAGAAGCAAACGGACGTCCTGAAAGCCCACTGTGCCTCTGCATCCTCCTCTTTGAATCAAAAAACACACTGTCTTCTGGGCACGCGCGCACACACACACACACACACGCACACACACACACACACACACACACACACACACACACACACACACACACACACACACACACACATTTTGGTGGTGACTTGTCTGAGAAAGTAAATGGAGACAGATTGGAAGCTTAAACAGGCAGAACAGTTAAAGGAATTTGAATGGCGTGACGTGATCCTCTTTCTGCTCTCTTTGATTCTTTCCGCTCGCTTTCCATCTCACCTGGTTCTTTTCTCCCGTCTCGTCTTCTCTGTCTGTTTGCTCTTCCTCTCCTGCCATCATCATCATCATCATCATCTCCTCCCCCTCATCCTCATGCCAGCTGCCAAGAGGAAACCAGTCACTGACTTGAGTACAGAACAACTGAAGTCAGTGGTGACGGGTTCTCTCTGGAGTTGTGCCGGCAACCTCCCTGTGTGTTATATGGACAAACTTCACCTGTGTTTCACCTGGCGTGCGGGGGAGGAGATGATGACAGGATTTCCATTTTTGGGTGAACTGTCCCTTTCACCTTCTATGCTGATGCATACTTTTCCTTTGTGTCCTCTGCTTGTGTGTGTGTATGCGTATGCGTGCATGCATGTGTGTGTGTGTGTGTGTGTGTGTGTGTGTGTGTGTGTATGCGTGCATGCGTGCGTGTGTGCGTGTGTGTGTGTGTGTGTGTGTGTGTCTGCGTGCGTGTGTGTGTGTGTGTGTGTCCAGAACGCCTATGACATGGCGGAGCTGCAGAAGTCTCTCCAGCCCAGCCCGGCCCAGTCGGTGCAGTACAGCCGCTCCAGAGCCCTGCACCACCCTCCGCCCCCCCACCTCCACCTCCACCACCTCCTGCACCAGGCCGCCCCCCGGGGCCCCCTGGGCTCCTCCAGCACCCTGCCCCACCCGGCCTGCGGCCTGCGGCGGGACGTCCCGCCCGGCCGGCTGCCCGCTCAGGGCCAGGCGCGCCCCCCTCGGCGCTCCCTGTCCTTCTCCAGCCAGGACCTGGCCCGCTACCTGTGCGAGATCATCCGCGACGCCGACCGGCACCCGGACGCCGCGCCCTTCGACTCCCTGCAGGTGTACTCCACCGAGGGGGGCGGCTCGCCCGCAGGGTCCCTCAGCTCCTTCAGCTCAGCGGGGCTGGAGGGGGGGGGCGAGGGGGGGGAGGGCAGGAGGGAGGAGACGCTCGGGGAGTGGGGGCCCCGCTTCGAGAGGCTGCGGGCGCTGTACGAGCGCGCCGAGGCCAGCGACCTCTGAGCCCCGGATACTCCGATGACCATGATGAGACAGGACGCTATTAGCGGGACAGACGACCAATCAGCTGCTCGCCTGCTAACGAGGCAGGAAACAACAAGCTGAGAGAGAGAGAGAGAGAGAGAGAGAGATGCTCTTCTCTGTGTGTGTTTTGCACCCCGCCCCCTTGCCTTTTGTTGACTGACTGCTCGGATCCCCGTCAATCAAGGCGGCGTCCGACAACACAGACTGAGAAAGGAGCCGCTCCCTCTGCTGGTGACGACACAGACAACATCTACGCTGTCAGTCAGGCTGGAGGCTCAGAGCATCACTTACCTGGAGCTACTCGTGACTGAGCTCAGCTCCACTGTCAACACATCTATTCCATAAGCTGCTCTGGCTCAGTGCCAGCCCAATGCCTACAAATGTGAATGTATTGGCGCCAGACTTTGATCTACCTGAGACTTTTCGAATAACACAGAGAGACTGGAGTCTATAGACTGAGACCATTCAAATAACACAGAGAGACTGGAGTCTATAGACTGAGACCATTCAAATAACACAGAGGGACTGGAGTCTATAGACTGAGACCATTCAAATAACACAGATAGACTGGAGTCTATAGACTGAGACCATTCAAATAACACAGAGAGACTCTAGTCTATAGACTGAGACCATTCAAATAACACAGAGAGACTCTAGTCTATAGACTGAGACCATTCAAATAACACAGAGGGACTGGAGTCTATAGACTGAGACCATTCAAATAACACAGAGAGACTCTAGTCTATAGACTGAGACCATTCAAATAACACAGAGAGACTCTAGTCTATAGACTGAGACCATTCAAATAACACAGATAGACTGGAGTCTATAGACTGAGACCATTCAAATAACACAGAGGGACTGGAGTCTATAGACTGAGACCATTCAAATAACACAGAGGGACTGGAGTCTATAGACTGAGACCATTCAAATAACACAGAGGGACTGGAGTCTATAGACTGAGACCATTCAAATAACACAGAGGGACTGGAGTTTATAGACTGAGACCATTCAAATAACACAGAGGGACTGGAGTCTATAGACTGAGACCATTCAAATAACACAGAGAGATTGGAGTCTATAGACAGCGCCGTCTCTCTCGCTGCATATTGGACATACTCTGTTCTCTCTGCCTGGCTGTACACAGCTTCTTTCAATGTTTATACTGGGGGGGTGGGGGGGGGGGGTGAACTGGGGGGTGGGGTGGGGGGGTGCTTTGACTGTCATGGGGTTTGCGGGGTGAATTTGTTTCTTCTTTCTGTCCTCCACAGGGTTCAGTAATTCCGTGATGGTCGCGCGTTTCAAATTTCTGACGCTCGCCCGGGTTTGTTACACGCTGAGCTTTCTACTTCCCCCGCGCCGCGCCGTCGTCTCCATTTCATTTCCTATTCTCATTCGCTCCACAGCTTTTATAACGAGAGGAGCGAGCGAGCGGCCCGCCGGGAGGCAGGGGGAAATAGTCGCTCTGTTCCACATCCACTCGTCCTCAGGCATAACCAAACGCACCCGAGCGCCAGAGCTTGCTTGGTGGAATACAAAACTATGTCAAATCGAGGGGAGGGTGGATAAACAATACATAGATCAATTTTCTGAGCTGCGACGCCTTGATTTTCCCCCTTCGCACTCTGTGTGTGATCATTATGGGAAGACGAAGCAACAGAAAATTGCAGGGGATTATTTGAACGCCGCAATTATGATCTTAAACTGTGAATTGTGTTCACTTCCTGTCACCTGTGGATGAGCGGCAGAAGATTACAGGGTCGAGGGTGAATCAGAGAGAGAGAGAGAGAGAGAGAGAGAGAGAGAGAGAGAGAGAGAGAGTGTAACACAACTAAACTCGTGCCTGGCGAATGTGCCACTTGGTGCTTGGAGCTCAGTGGCTCCATGGGGGGGCGCTAGAGAGGGGGATGTGGGCCCCTCTCATCACGCTCCGTTGTTTTAGATTCCCTCCCTCACGCCAGCGTGGCTAAAGGGGAGGAGCGTGGCTAAAGGGGAGGAGCGTGGCTAAAGGGGAGGACCGTGGCTAAAGGGGAGGAGCGTGGCTAAAGGGGAGGAGCGTGGCTAAAGGGGAGGAGCGTGGCTAAAGGGGAGGAGCGTGGAAAACACATCAGCACTCTGATCCTAATAGGAGCCGATGGCCTGCTGTCATGCCCCCAAAAAACCAAAGGATTCCGGCACTTTGAAAAAAGTCGACAGAGTACTCGATTTCTCGCATTGCAGCTTTTCAGAAACTTGGTGATTTTGTGAAAAAGCGGAGGCAACAATTTTCTCCCCAATTGTACTCGGCCAATTCACCCCTGCTGTCCTGGTCGTTGCTCCGCCCCCTCTGCCGATCTGGGGAGAGCCGTAGACTAGCACTTCCTCCGATACACGTGCCGTCGTCGCCAGCTGCTTCTTTTCACCCGACGGTGAGGAGTTTCACCGGCAGGACGTAGCACGTGGGGGGGTCACACCACCCCCCCCCCCAAACAGGTGCCCCCCCGACCGACCAGAGGAGGCGCTAATGCAGCGACCAGGACTCATACCGCACCGGCTTCCCACCCACAGACACGGCCAATTGTGTGTCAGAACGTCTGACCAAGTCAGAAGTACCGCTGCCCGGAATTGATTGGTGGTAGGCGAGTGCTTTTACCCAGACTTTTTTTAATAGACAATGAGGATTTCCTAGAGAGAGGATGCTTTTCTCATCCCTTTGTTAGAGAGAGGGGGCGGGGCCAGGGACCCAAGTATGAAGACGCTTTAGGCACATTTCTCTCTGCAGCCAGCAGGATGCGCCACTTACTCCTCACCGCCCATTCATTTGTACCATAAAGAAAACGGCTTCTTCAATGTTGTGTTATGGGTGCTGCAGACATGTTGTGAACAATGTTGCGTTTTTACCTCATTTGTAAAAAAACAAACAAAAAAAACAGATGAATGAATTAAAAGTTTACACTTTTTTGTCAAGATGGATCAGATGTGCAGCAAAAAAAATGACTCTCTTTTTTATCGTTCAACCTGATGATGAGCTTTGAACAGCTATGTGGGTGTTTTGTATTTGTTTTGACCCCCCCCCCCCTCTCAATAAATTGTGCTGAACCATACTGCGTTTGGAAGGGAGAAACTGAGTATTCACCTTATGTAGCCCCGCCCACTTGACCCAGTTGTGTTATGACTTCCTGTTCAAAACACCATCTGTTCTACCTGGTCACTAGTACTATTCGTAGCTTTCAAGGGGCGTTACGTGCTGCCGGGGACGTCCACCTGACGGTCAAAAAACAAACTTGTTCATTCCGCTGCGAGCCGAGTCGACTAGTTTCTCACGATGTGTTTGTTCAGCCGTTTGTACACACGTCTTTGCGGCCAACATTTCATCAAAGGTAAGCTCAAGTAACGTTACAATAATGATTAAAATACCCCGTTAACGTTACTTGAGCTTACCTTTGATGAAATGTTGGCCGCAAAAACGTGTGTACTTTGATGGTAGAAAAAAAGCCATTTGCCCTCCCCAGCGACTGAACCACGTCTAATCGCACAAATCCACAACCTCCTCCTGTCTGAGTTTTCTTTCTCCGACGGGATTCTGTAAAAGCACAAGCCAGGCGTGTCTCCTCGTCGGTTAGTGCAACCGATAGCACAACAGGTATCCGGCATTTTGGCTGAACAAACACAGCGTGAGAAACTAGTCGACTCGGCGGGCAGCGGAATGAACAAGTTTTTTTTTTGACCGTCAGGTGGGCGTTCCCGGCAGCACGTACGCCCCTTGAAAGCTATGAATAGACTACTTGAAAATAAAAATAATGAATGAAAGGATGAAAGAGGGAAATAATACGGGTGCTGCACTCAGATGGATGACAAAGAGCCGGGTGACAACATTCTTTGGAGGGAAAAAAACAAAACTGAAACAATGAAAAAGGTTTATTGATCATACTGACTTTATACAGTGGTGTGTCAAAATGATCTGGCCTTGATCTTGGCAATGATTTCGAAAACAACAAATACTCCCACGGCTTAAAATATGCCACACACACTTCCCTCCATCCATAAAGTTCTCATTTTTGTTTTCTTATGGTTATGGACAAGGATCCTGCTGTAGAATAGCGAGCTGTATAACACGAGTTTAGCGGAGAAAGAAAGAGCTGCACAATAGATTTGGACAGCACAGAAGTGCGCGGTGGTGGTGACATGTCCGGAATGATGATAACACACGTTTGTATGCCTGAGAGTGAAATCATTGTATATGGAGTGTGCAAACATCATGACAGAAATGATTGATGACAAGTGATTTAGAAGACCTGCCTACTGAGGAGCAGCCTGCACACTGTTGGCCAATTAAATCACACTTGGAGCCTCCTCGGTAGAAAAGCCTCCAAATCAATTCTGATTGCGACGATGTGTGCATGTACGCATCCAACAAGTTATTTATAAACCTTTTGAACTTCATTTGGAAAATAACCCAGTTTGTTACAGTATGTTCACAAATAGGTTCTGTTTATACAGCACGGGGCTTTGATGGGAGGAGTTCACAGCCTGACTGTCGAGCTGCTCCGAACACGTGAATATCAGATGTGTGATCTTTGTTTACGACTGGGATCTACAGCACCGCTGAAGCGCACAACGTAATTGCTGTTCATTCTTTAAAGCAGCTCAAAAAAATGATCTTGGAATCAAACTTGAGATAGAATCCGAGTGTATTTCCATACGAGGCCACAGCACCAGACCCCAACCCCCCCCAAAAAAAACTTTCCAAAACCACAGCTAACGCTAACCCAATTAATAACCAAAACTGCTATTTTAACAAAGCATTGAGTTCGTTGACTCTGGTTCAGTTATGTCATGTTCATTTGGCAATTATATTTCTTCTCAGTTGCTTTGGTACATTTCTCGAATCATCTTTAACATTTGCAAAACAGTTAAGTGCATTCCTGGAAACTATTGCTACAAACCGCACCACAATGGATCACCTGCAAAAGAAAACTTGCTCAAAACCCTTAAGTTTATCTCTCCAAAGTAAACATTTGATGTCAATGAACACCAGGATGACAAGTCATTGTGTCACGGTTTACAAAGAAGTGCAGGGAGCTCCCAGAAGCAATACCGCCAAACAGAACTACTGCAAATGACAATAAATGTTTTTTGATTTTTTACTATAGTGTTCCTGACTATGGCTAAGGTTTTGATGACAATGATTGAAAATACACACGCCTGCCAGGGTGGGAATTTGTGAATGAAACATCATTTTAGGGGCAAGGCCATCTGGCCTTTAGCATCACAGTGTTTTTTTTAGGGCACAAAGGCAATTGCTCTATTGACATGAAGAGGGATTTTTCTGAAATGTGTGTTAAAATGAGCCAATGACACATCCTTTGCATAGAGCAGCTACATTAAACTGAGACCACTGATGCTTTTAAAGCAGCTGACAGTAGCAGGCTGGTAGCAGGGCACTGCCAAGGTGGCCTTAGAGATCTCAGGACATCACGGCCAGAAGGAGGGGCAACGGAGGCCATGGCCTGATGGCCCCCGTGTAATTCCCACCCTGACGCCTTCTGTACGCCATCACATCGCTTTCAAGAGTACAAAGTTACACAGAACGGTATGTGGGAGATTGATTGCAAGAGATTGGGCAGGATTCAACATGTGGATATTCTGTCCCCCACAAGGGCTATGTTCAGAGAGAAAAAGGACATCCCTGAGCAGGGTTCGATCTCAGCACGCCTGCTTCAGAGTCCTCTGTCTTAACCCCTCAGCTATTGAATTTTATGAAAATAATCTCTTGGAAGTAATATATATACTTCTGACAAAGGTTCCTACTGGAACATGTATGCAAGGTTACCTCGCTAATTCAGTTTCATGATTCCATCCAGCGATTAGATTATTTTATTTTATTTATTTTAGATCATGTATGATAATGTAAGACTTTATGTTGACTGCATGCGTGCGTAGACGGCTTATACTGTCCTCATTGTTGAAGGTTCATACTAGAACTTGCATTGCGAGCTAATTCAGTTTGATGAGTTCAATCAGTTTGATGAGTTCAACCATGAGACAGATGGGTGTATCCCATTTGGTGAAAATGTATCCTTTCCTCCGTCCTCACAGCCTTGTCTCCTTGTTGACCCAGAAACCAAAAAAGAGCTGCTTAATAGCAGATCCTGTGCCCCATCAGACAGGTCACTTAACTGCACACCAGAATCACCCATGCTGCTCTAAAAGAAACTTCTGGAATTGCTGAACTAGAAAGTTTACCACAAAGGCACTCAAAGCCTCAGTCTTCTGATCCAAAATCAGACAGCTTGTCCATTAGGCCAGGTGGTTTGACTACCAGAACAGGGTAACTTCTTATGTTTTCCACCAGAAAAAGGTTTTGTTAAGTGTCTAAGAGCCCTTAGCCTCAGTCAAACCAGCCACACCTGAACAATCACACCCAGGTGGTGCTAATTATTCTTAAAGTGGTAATCCACGACAGCTGCACTGGATAAGATCATCTCATCATGAATGGAATCCAGGCCAGCTATAGGCAGGGGTGGTCAATGCCCACTCAGACATGAGTCTTGCCCACCCAATCAAAAGGAAAATATTGCACCAAGCACAGTCAGAGAGATGACCTCCGTTTTATTAGCAGATCCTGCACCTACTATAGAAAATACTGTTTATTGCATTAGACCCACACACAGCATCTCAGAGGGAGTCACTGAACTGCTCACCAGAGTCACCCATGGTGCCAACATTTCAACATTGTGAAGCAATGTAATTAACATGTAGAACAGCACTATTAGTCGACACATAACATTGCAGATAACTAACATCACACATATAGAACAGGAAGTCCTTTAACTAACCTCCCAAAGCAAACACATCTACCCCAGAGCATGCTGGGAACTCCGCCGACAATATATTTCTTTTCACCCCTTGCATGCACGTTCCATGGTCACTTTTGAGGTCTTGGGTTTGAGTCTGTCAGTTTTAAACAGCAACAGCCAGAGGAAAGAATGAAATGCTCTGAGAAACCCCATCTTAAGAAGTCTGACCCAGTGGCTCCAAGAGTTTCATTACTGCCCAGCAGTGTTTAGCTTGTGGTTTCAAACCGCAGGTTTTGAGGTCGTGGGTTCAAGGCTCAGTCAGTTTTGAACAGTGACAGACGAAAAAGATAAAAGCTCTCAGCGAAGAGCTTTGAGTATGAAGGGGAGCTGGTGGTGCTGGTGGTGCGATGGATATGTCGACCACATAGACGTGGAAGCATGCAGATGGCTTGTTTAATTCCTGCTCCACCACCACTACGTGGAGCTTGTCATAATGTCATTCAACTTATTAAGTGTAAAAGATCCACAGCTTTTTTGGAAAGATGACATAATGAGTATGAAAGACAATGAGTTTTGGCCTGTCAGATGTGACTGGGGAGGGCATTCCAGAGGGAGGGGGCGGCTGCAGCAAGGCCCTGTCAGAGGCCCCCCTGTCACAGCTTTAGCAAAGAGATAACTGTGATGCTTGTCAAAGTGGATATAAATTATATGATCATATTCAGCCAGACAGTCAGATAAAGATTTAAAATGGTGAGCATTTTTTTTTTTTTTTTTTTACTACTGGGGGAACCTGGCCCCCCATTAACTACCGGCAATGCCAGCACTTTTTTCCCTCTCTCTCACGTTCTCTGTAATGTCTCTCAACCAGAGGAGACCCACGTTGCATTCAGGTTCAGTCGGTTAGATTGTAGGTGTTTAAATACTCCTTAAAACCCCTTTTAGCAACTAAGTTGAATTTCATCCACTAGGCATAAATATGACATTTCAATCATAAAAGTTCATAAGAAACAACATTACTGGGTCCAAGAAATTTCCAGTCGACTATTGTGGCACCTTGCTTAAAGCCTAAAGAGTAAATGTGGAATGACACCAGAGGTTTAGCTCAGGTTTAAGCAATCACCACCACCACCCCCAAAGCTGAATTTAACTGACTGTACCTGAATGCAACGTGGGTCTCCTCTGGTTGAGAGACATTACAGAGAACGTGAGAGAGAGGGAAAAAAGTGTTGGCATTGCCGGTAGTTAATGGGGGGGCCAGGGGGGCCAGGTTCCCCCAGTAGTAAAAAAAATAAATAAAAAATGCTCACCATTTTAAATCTCCATCTGACTGTCTGGCTGAATATGATCATACAATTTATATCCACTTTGACAAGCATCACAGGTATCTCTTTGCTAAAGCTGTGACAGGGGGGCCTCTGACAGGGCCTTGCTGCAGCCGCCCCCTCCTGCAACATATTGAATTTCTCCATTGGTTTTGGGTGAAAATAAATATATTGTAGGCGGAGTTCCCAGCATGCTCTGGGGTAGATGTGTTTGCTTTGGGAGGTTAGTTAAAGGACTTCCTGTTCTATATGTGTGATGTTAGTTATCTGCAATGTTATGTGTCGACTAATAGTGCTGTTCTACATGTTAATTACATTGCTTCACAATGTTGAAATGTTCGCACCACTCTGGTAAGCAGTTCAGTGACCCCCTCTGAGATGCTGTGTATGGTCTAATGCAACAATAAACAGTATTTCCAGTAGTCTTCACCAACACCGCTTCAACACTGCTCCGGTCCCTGAAGATCATCAAAGACACAAACCATCCCCACAACAGCCTGTTCTCCCTGTTACCCTCAGGGAGGAGATACAGGGTTCCAAAAGCACGCACAAATCGCTTGAGGGACAGTTTCTTCCCGCAGGCCACGAGACTCCTTAACATACACAAATAGTGTAGTAGCTGTACTGTACCGTACTGTAGCTGCTACCATTATGTATGTCTAATGTTTAATTGTATGTTTAATTAGGTATATGCTATTTGCACCTGTGCAAACAGAACGTCGAATTTAAAATGTTTAAGTACGTCTAAAGTATGCACATGACATGTGCACCTATGTGCAGTGAATATGCCACTGTCTCTGACTTGTCTTATCACTATACTGCCTTATTGCTTGTTGTGTCTCTTGTTGTTTTTGCACTCATATGCCCTGTTATATTTGTACTATGTTGTAAACGGAGTCCACAGCACCAGAATTTCACACGTGATACTTGTACTACGGAGTGACAATAAAAATCTTGAATCTTGAATCCTTCACCACGGCCCAGTAGCGGTAGTGTCGGATGCCCTCGTTCCTCCGCAGCTCCTCCAGGAACCGCTGGTCCACATAGTTATCAGGGAACGGCTGGCGCTTCCACATAACCTTCTGCCAGGGCCAGGCTGCCGTCACCTGAGAGAGATTTTGTCCGGCGTCGTCATTGGCTGGTCTATGGGCAAGAGTCGTCCAATGACATCATCACTGATTTATGACATCATGATTTTTATGACATCACTGATGATTTCACAATATATTATGCATAAAGTGGCATCATCTCTGGCATTGTCATTGTGACGTGTCCCTCTACCTCTACACTACCCGGACGCTCAGGTAAAAATGCTTTAATTAGGACTATGATTTATAATAAAACATTAAAACATTTGAATAATTACAAAATACATCAATATAAAAGGATAAAAAAAATACAAACTGAGATAGTATACACAGAGTAGAATCAGCAAGACTGGACTGGCTCACTGCTCCCTCTGGCGGTGAATCTGAAACCTGCAGGGAATCTGAAGAGAAACCACAACTCCATAATGTGAAAGCACTCTTCTACAAATTGGAGGGGAGAGGAATTAGAAAATATTCCTTCATTTACACAAAACTAAACTGGAGTCAGAGCCTGTTTTGATTGCTTCCATTGACTTTGTTGGCCTGGTGACTGATGTTTTGAGGTCCTCCTGCAGTTTAACTAGTTTGTTCGTACTTCTAATCAATCACCATCCCAGCTCGCTCCTGTGTCTCTAAGACCAGCAGGTGGCACTGTTTCCTCATTTCTCTGAGTCCACTGTGCTACTTTCAGCAGCATTCAGCAGGTCAACAGAAGAGAAATCCTTCCATTTACTTTTCTTGAATCATGTGTTTCTTCGTTCCTGCTTTCCCCATTGAGCAACATTTGTTTTTTTAAACATGCATTTATCCATTGTTGAATGATACGATACCGTTATTTAATTTGTAATCAATTATTTGTTCATTAGCCTGATTCCTGTGTGGTGCTGATGGATACCTCCTTTTATCGATCAAATAAAAAAGTGCCCTGAGAACAAATGATTTGGCCTCTGTACTGTTTATGGTCAGATGTGGGCCAGGGGCCACGGACATTTTTGAGATTTTGATCGGCTGGGAACCGCTGGTCTAGGTCATAATATCACTGTATGTTCATCACAGCCACAAATATCAGAATATGTGAGATGATTGGCAGAGCTCCTACACGGTTTCCATTTTAAAATTCAATATTTTCCCCAAACCGTTCTTCACTGGATGTGATTTTGGTGCAGGGGATTTGATATATTGATTTTCATTGTAACTGCTATAATTTGTTGTTGCTGTTTGACGATTGGTTTGTTTTTTATGCTTCTACTGGCTGCTTCACAAATTGCTCCTCGGGGATAATAAAGACTAGCTTGAAACTTGATAATGCATTCTGACAGCAGCTGGGTAATAAGAGCATCCCTCTATCTGAACATTATTCTTCACAACAACAACAACAACAACAACTGTGTACTCAAAGTGGATCGGACCTGAAGCACAACATTTTCCATACTTTTCCAGACATTTTTTCAAATTCCCCATTCAAGACCTGGAAATTATCAAATTCATTTTTAATACTTTTCCAGACCTGTGTAGGAACCCTAACATTTTGACCAGGGGTGCCCAAATTCTTTCCCATGAAGGGCCAAAACTCAATCTGGGTGGAGGGCCGAGGGCCAAAAATAAACGTTGTGGAATTACATTAAAATGTATTGTGTTTTATAGAAAATGAACATTCTAAATCTAAAATAACATTTCAATATAATATATAATATTAATAATTGTAATAATTTGCAATTGGTTATATATATTTAAAAAAAACATCTGCATTTGTGGGGAGCTTAAACATTTAATCAGTAAACACCCAGTTAAAAACAGTTGTATTTTCCACCTCTGTAATCAAGAGAGAAATTTGACTTAATTCACAACTTGAAAAATCCTCAAGGTACTTTGAAAATCAGCTTTATTGTCCATCTTTTGTAAACAATTTGCCATGACAATTTGCAGGTATGCAATCTCAGGAGTGAACACAGTAGTATCCGCAGCCACATTCAGACACTGTTTCACAAAGTCACCACATGAAAAAGCTCGTCCACCCTTTGCAATCAGTGCAGATATCTGATAACTTACCCGAGTTGCATTCTGGATAAAAAATCGGGAAAAAAAACAAAAACAAAAAAACAAAACAAAAAAACATTTTTTTTCCCAAATCCGTGGCGGGCCAAAACAAACAAGTTTGGCCCGCGGGCCCCAAATTGGTCAGCACTGATTTTGACCACTGGATTTCCATGACTTTTCAATGACTTTAAACCACATTTCCATGACCAAACATTTTGTGAAGTCTTCCGTCTATACTGTATAAATGAAAAAGCGAGTTACAACATTCTAACTTTAAAATGTAACTAACAGATTATAATAATTGAAAAACTAACATGGCCAGTTACGTAGTACTAGGGCTGCAACTAATTGTGAATTCATCTGTTGATTATTTTCTCTATTTTCTATTAGTTGTTTGGTATATAAAATGTCCCAATATGTTGATCAGTTTTCCCCCAAAGCCCAAAATGACAGCCTCAATATGGACAAAATCACTTTCACAAAATATACTTACACAAAGAGATGTTTGATCATCATTAGTAATGACTGAGTGGGTAAAGGCATATGATAAAACAGCTAGAACAGTCTGATAGGTTCAGAAAATTACATCACTTTAATTCAGCCTTTAAAACCAGGAAAAGACAATATCACCATTACCATAGCCAAAATCTAAGAGACAATATCAAATCATACAAAACTAAACGTTACATTTCAGTTTTACGACAAACTGTGACTTTCAACTTGCAAAGTCAAATGGGATAAAAAAAAATTGTCTTTCGTCGTTCAACACCACTCATTATTTTTTTCGACGCTGGTTCGTATGCTGAAGCAGGAAGTAGGCGTGACTTTGGCTGAGCACTGAAGGGATACACACAGATGGACAAAATAACAAACACCACAAGGCCTTCACAAAGGCAGCTATTTATTTTCCTACATCTGGAGGAGTTAAAGCATGGAGGAAGTTTGGTTTTGGCCTGCCACGGATTTGAGAAGCTCAAAAAAAGAAAAGGAAAAAGACTAGGCGAGGCTAGTTGAGCCATACATTGCTGCTGCTCAACTATATTTCTCCTCTTCTCCAACTTGAAAACCGTCCTCCTCATCTCCAAACTCAAAACCTTCCTCCTCATCTCCAACCTCAAAACCTTCCTGCTCCTCCTCATCTCCAACCTCAGAACCTTCCTCCTCCTTCTCACCTGCAACCTCAGAACCTGCCTTCTTTCCAACCTCAGAACCTTCCTCCCCATCTCCAACCTCAGAAGCGGCCTTCTTTCCAACCTCAGAACCTGCCTCATCTCCAACCTCAAAACCCCCCTCCGCATCTCCAAGCTCAAAACCCCCCACCTCATCTCCAAGCTCAAAACCCTCCTCCTCATCTCCCAGCTCAAAACCTTCCTCCTTCTCACCTCCAACCTCAAAACCTGCCTTCTTTCCAACCTCAGAACCTTCCTCCTCATCTCCAACCTCAAAACCTTCCTCCTTTTTCTCCCCTCCAACCTCAAAACGTGCCTTCTTTTCAACCTCAGAACCTGCGTCATCTCCAACCTCAAAACCCTCCTCCTCATCTCCAACCTCAAAACCCTCCTCCTCATCTCCAACCTCAAAACCTTCCTCCTCATCTCCAACCTCAAACCCTTCCTCCTCATCTCCAACCTCAAAACCTTCCTCCTCATCTCCAACCTCAAAACCTTCCTCCTCATCTCCAACCTCAAAACCTTCCTCCTCATCTCCAACCTCAAAACCTTCCTCCGGCTCGTCCTCAGTAAGCTCCGCCTCGGACACGTCCATCACTGCAGAGTCCTCAGAGTCCTGTTCGTCTTGGCTAGCGGTGAAAGGGTCCTTGCCCTTGAGGTAGCGCTTCAGCTTCTTGGCAACGGGTTTTGGGTTAAGGATGCCGCGAACCACCGGCAAGCTGGCCTTCCTCGAGCGTACCTGCCAGCCCTTGCGGTTCGTGCTGTCGTCAGCAGATTTGAGGTGTTCCTGAATCATAACATTGTTCATGGGAAAGAATACGCCACACGCTGCACAGTTGGCCGCCTCCACTTTGCTCATGGAGTGCTCCATGAGCAGTGCTCCCCATCTGATTCAGGTTTCCTCTCAGTAGTCGTCTTTGGTTTCCTGAAATCACCTCTGCCGCCGCCACCACGATAACCACGGCTACCGCCGCGTCCGGATCTGTGGAAACCTCGGGAAGAGGTGCGAGAGGAAGGGCCCGAGTCGAATGACCTGTCACCATAGCTGCGTTTCATTCCTCTGTGTGACTGTGTGAGCGTTCTGCCTGCGGATGAGAACAAGGGTGGGTAATAATAACAACACAGTAATGCACATGAGTAAAAAATAATTTTATTAAGGAACGATTACTTTTCACGTTCCCTTTTTCACGTTCCGAGCTTTCGACCAGACGACTGTGACGGGTGGGAGCTCTAACCCGGAAAAAATATCATCACCAGCACAGAATTCGGATCAAATGAGGCATTTATGAGCAGCATCGAGCTTTCAAACCCCTCCGTCGAGAAGCAATGAACCCTTCTGCTCTAGTAGGTGGCTTGGAAATGTTTCTGTGACACTTGTAAATACGTGCGTATCGCTGATTTAGACAACCTTCCACTTTGAAAACCTCTGATCAGGCCCTTTGTTTGTGAATTATCCTACCTGCTCTACTTCATAAATAAAACAGATTGATGAACAAGTGCTGTCTCAGTGTCTCTACTCACCTCTGTTATTTGAATGGTCTCAGTCTATAGACTCCAGTCCCTCTGTGTTATTTGAATGGTCTCAGTCTATAGACTCCAGTCCCTCTGTGTTATTTGAATGGTCTCAGTCTATAGACTCCAGTCTCTCTGTGTTATTTGAATGGTCTCAGTCTATAGACTCCAGTCTCTCTGTGTTATTTGAAAAGTCTCAGGTAGATCAAAGTCTGGCGCCAATACGTTCACATTTGTAGGCATTGTGCTGGCACTGAGCCAGATCAGCTTATGGAATAGATGTGTTGACAGTGGAGCTGAGCTCAGTCACGAGTAGCTCCAGCTAAGTGATGCTCTGAGCCTCCAGCCTGACTGACAGCGTAGATGTTGTCTGTGTCGTCACCAGCAGAGGGAGCGGCTCCTTTCTCAGTCTGTGTGTCGGGCCGCCGCCTTGATTGACGGGGATCCGTCATTGGGTAAATAGAGCACCCGCTGCGCCGAGCAGTCAGTCAACAAAAGGCGAGGGGGCGGGGTGCAAAACACACACAGGGCAGAGCATCTCTCTCTCTCTCTCTCTCTCTCTCTCTCTCTCTCTCGCTCAGCCTGTTCTTTTCCTGCCTCGTTAGCAGGTGAGCAGCTGATTGGTCGTCTGTCCCGCTAATAGCGTCCCGTCTCATCATCGTCATCGAGTATCCGGGGTTCAGAGGTCGCTGGCCTCGGCGCGCTCGTACAGCGCCCGCAGCTTCTCGAAGCGGGGCCCCCACTCCCCGAGTGTCTCCTCCCTCCTGCCCTCCCCGCCCCCGCCCCCCTCGCCCCCCCCCTCCAGCCCCGCTGAGCTGAAGGAGCTGAGGGACCCTGCGGGCGAGCCGCCCCCCTCGGTGGAGTACACCTGCAGGGAGTCGAAGGGCGCGGCGTCCGGGTGCCGGTCGGCGTCGCGGATGATCTCGCACAGGTAGCGGGCCAGGTCCTGGCTGGAGAAGGACAGGGAGCGCCGAGGGGGGCGCGCCTGGCCCTGAGCGGGCAGCCGGCCGGGCGGGACGTCCCGCCGCAGGCCGGAGGCCGGGTGGGGCAGGGTGCTGGAGGAGGAGCCCAGGGGGCCCGGGGGGGCGGCCTGGTGCAGGAGGTGGTGGAGGTGGAGGTGGGGGGGCGGAGGGTGGTGCAGGGCTCTGGAGCGGCTGTACTGCACCGACTGGGCCGGGCTGAGCTGGAGAGACTTCTGCAGCTCCGCCATGTCGTAGGCGTTCTGGACACACACACACACACACGCACGCAAACACACACACGCACACGCACACACACACACACACACACACACACACACACACACACATACATGCACGCATACACACACACACACACACACACACACACACACACACACACACACACACACACACACACACATGCACGCATACACACACACAAGCAGAGGACACAAAGGAAAAGTATGCGTCAGCATAGAAAGCGAAAGGGACAGTTCACCCAAAAATGGAAATCCTGTCATCATCTCCTCCCACGCACGCCAGGTGAAACACAGGTGAAGTGTGTCCATATAACACACAGGGAGGTTGCCGGCACAACTCCAGAGAGAACCTGACACTGACTTCAGTTGTTCTGTACTCAAGTCAGTGACTGGTTTCCTCTTGGCAGCTGGCATGAGGATGAGATGATGATGATGATGGCAGGAGAGGAAGAGCAAACAGACAGAGAAGACGAGACGGGAGAAAAGAACCAGGTGAGATGGAAAGCGAGCGGAAAGAATCAAAGAGAGCAGAAAGAGGATCAAGTCACGCCATTCAAATTCCTTTAACTGTTCTGCCTGTTTAAGCTTCCAATCTGTCTCCATTTACTGTCTCAGACAAGTCACCACCAAAATGTGTGTGTGTGTGTGTGTGTGTGTGTGTGTGTGTGTGTGTGTGTGTGTGTGTGTGTGTGCGTGCGTGCGTGCGTGTGTGTGTGTGTGTGTGTGTGTGTGTGTGTGTGTGCGCGCGCATGTGTGCGTGGCTCAGAAGACTCAGAAGAAGTGTTTTTCGATTCAAAGAGGAGGATGCAGAGGCACAGTGGGCTTTCAGGACGTCCGTTTGCTTCTTTTTAAGCCCAACAGCCCTGAAGCATCACTTCAGCTAATGCGATTCAAGCCAAAGCGTAACCATGGCAGCGGAGGAGACACAAAAACATGGCTGGCGTAGGAGGAGGAGGAAGAAGAAGAGACACACACACACACACACACACACGGAGCCGCAGGTCGCCGCGCAAAATGGATGATGTGATGAGTGGAGAGGCTGTGGAGCCCGCGGGTTTGATTCCTCTGGAGAGCGTCCTGACAAGCCTCTCCACAATCACATGAGACTATAAGCATCTGCTGGATTATATGGCATTATTATAGGTCACAAGGTGTGACAACTGTGTCTGTGTGTGTGTCTATTGCTATGTGTGTGTGTGTGTGTGTATGTGTGTGTGTGTGTGTGTGTGTGTGTGTCTATTTCTATATGTGTGTGTGTGTGTGTGTGTGTGTGTGTGTGTGTGTGTGTGTGTGTGTGTGTGTGTGTGTGTGTGTGTGTGTGCGTGTGCATGCGTGTGTGTGTGTGTGTGTGGAGGCACTCTGCTCTCAGCCACATTAATGTTTGTTTGGATCAAAGCTGTGATATGATGAGAGCTCTTAAGGCCTCTCTGTGCTCGAGTGCTCGTGGGCAGTGAGAGGAGATAAGTATGTTTGTGTGTGGGCCTAATTAAAACGTGCCCAAACACACACACACACACACACACACACACACACACACACACACACACACAGTATTGATTGTATCCACTTTAGCCATTCGTGTGTGTGTGTGTGTGTGCGTGTGTGTGTGTGCGCGCCTGTGTGTGTACTGTACCTGGTCCTCCTCGCCTCCCCCCTCCTCGTCGTAGTTGAGCACGTTCTCTCGGATGTCCTCCCAGCCGTCGTGGTGCGCTGACACGTGGTAAACGCCCTCCTTCAGCCCCTTGTAGCTCCGCCAGCGAGTGTACAGGAAGATGCCTAACAGCAACACTGGATGTAGGCAGAGACAAGGCAGAGACAGACAGACAGACAGACAGTAGAGTCATTATAGCATAATACTGTACGTTAGCATTAGAAACAAACTGCGTCACCATCACCATCCAGTCAACCTCTGGCGCAAGAGAGAGCTGCTGCTCGATGGAGTCATTTTGTCAATATTGTGTTCATGACATACAGATGGGGGAGGAGCTTCTGGATCCAAACTCCTCCATAGAGAGGCAAAGTGACCGCTTACTTCCTGCTTCAGCACTGTACCAGAGATTTTCATCCGCCATTTATTTTCCCATAGACATTTCGTAAAATGCTTATAAAAATAGTTTTACTGGTTCAAACCAAACGGTACAGATATATTTAGAAACAGGAGAGATCGCATAACATTTCACTGGGACAAAAACGTTAAAAAATGCGGGTTTATAGAAAATATTTTTTCAATGTTTTTTTTTGTTTTGGTCCGAGTGAAATGTTCTATGGTCTCTCCCGATTATAGCGTCAGCTGAACCGTTTGGTTCGACGAAGTAAAACTATTTTATAAGCCTTTTACGAAATGTCTATGGGAAAATAAATAGCGGATGAAAATCTCTGGTACAGTGCTGAAGCAGGAAGTGACGTTCCACTTTGCCTCTCTATAACCTCACAGGTAACAGGTCAGGTCAGGTCACGGGTCTTATATTAACGGTAGGGTGGGTTCTGGATTTGACTTGGAGATCATTGTGGCCAGGCCAGGTAACAGTCAGGTCTAATAAGACCTGACCTGACCTAACATAATAAGCATTATAGTCATCAGACAACAGTGCTTATCCACTATTAGACAGCATGATAACATTTGCACTGCTTACTTATGAATGGCAGCTTTCTGGGGATGCCCTGAGACTGCAGTAGCCAATAGGGAGACAATGGATGACATCTCCATCTGAGCTAAATACACTTTACTACCTGACTGCTTTGAAAAAGGTGAATGACTCTCATTCAACACACTGATATTCTATAACACAGGTGGTGTTGACACAGGTGTTATAGCCCATAAGGAATGTATGAGAGAAAAGGAGGAAGAATAAGTGATCAAAGATCAAAATAGAGAACATTATGCTTTCACATCATCCAATGTGGGACAAAAATGTAAACAAACACTTACTCCCTTCTATGAAAGCACATGGCTAATGAATTGGGCCTGAACTAAACTCATGTCAGTACAGAGTACAGACTGAACTAAACTCATGTCAGTACAGACTGAACTAAACTCATGTCAGTACAGACTGAACTAAACTCATGTCAGTACAGACTGAACTAAACTCATGTCAGTACAGACTGAACTAAACTCATGACAGTACAGACTGAACTAAACTCATGTCAGTACAGACTGAACTAAACTCATGTCAGTACAGACTGAATTAAACTCATGTCAGTACAGACTGAACTCAACTCATGTCAGTACAGACTGAACTAAACTCATGTCAGTACAGACTGAACTAAACTCATGTCAGTACAGACTGTACTAAACTCATGTCAGTACAGACTGAACTAAACTCATGTCAGTACAGACTGAACTAAACTCATGTCAGTACAGACTGAACTAAACTCATGTCAGTACAGACTGAACTAAACTCATGTCAGTACAGACTGAACTAAACTCATGTCAGTACAGACTGAACTAAACTCATGTCAGTACAGACTGAACTAAACTCATGTCAGTACAGACTGAACTAAACTCATGTCAGTACAGACTGCACATTAACAACTGTGTATAATCACGACTGAAGACAGCAGGGAATGCATACTGCAAATGAGTTGGGTTGGCAGCACTATAAATACCCTTGTTTGTCTGAAGTGTGACATCCCCTCTTTCAAGCATCTTTGTTTTAACAGTTTTAACAACTCAAAACACACCTTTCATTTTCAACACATTCCCACACGGCTCCTCTCTCACTTTCTCTCACTCCACCAGTCCCTCCCTCCTCCCTCCCAACTCAAACCCACCAGCCATCTCACAATGTAACCACACCCACAGCAACCCCCATAGAGAGCCGCAGGAACGAGTCCGGAAATCATCGATGCTAACACTCCTGGTTCTTCACTGTTTTCGCCTATGCGATTTTTGAATGGGTTTTTGGCGCGATGCTTCTAATAAGGTCTCTGGGCAACGCAAGCTTAATCAAACGCGAACCAGTGTTTAGTAATATCATCTTCACACATGAGGACCACTTTTATGAGTTTTGAAGCTTTTACGTGCTGTTAAACGGGCAGCTAGCTAGCAAACGGCTAAATGAGACTACACTGTTGAGTCGACGGGGATATTATATGTCAATAACGTCATCACTTCAAAGGACGAACACGAAAATTCTCTTTCCCTCACCTGGTTCAGCCCGTTCAGCC
>NC_139651.1:14145014-14180014 GCF_964638095.1 Poromitra crassiceps | reverse complement strand
TAGTTTCAGCCAATTATTATCTGAGAGGGAACATTGGTCTTACATGTACATCTATCTCCCTGATGTGAATTTTATTTTGGATATGGCTTCCAAATAATCGTCTGGCAATTTTGGCATGATCCTTTCTCTCCATTACACTGATAAAAACTACAATATTACATTTGGTTATGAAATAGCGAGTGCCACAAGAACCATACCCAACCGATGCCTATGATGAAGACTTGTCTTGGCTCTATTGCTTACAGCCATGTGTCAGAGAGACTCTTCATCGTCGCCGATGCGAGACTTGACAGTCCGAGCTCAAAGGGAATGGCATAGTGCAACTTCTGTTTTAGAGTGGATTTTCCCTTTAATCTTCAACCAATCATACGATTGTGAAAAGTACAGCTAGTCCTTCAGCAGCAGCAGCGGCACACCGTCGAGAGAGAAGCGGCCCTCCTTTTCTTCGCCTTATTCAAACATGTGGACTCGTTTACAAAGAGAATGAAATGAAGACGACACGGAGAAAAAAAACTAACAGAATCCTCTCTCCTGCCGCTACTTAACGTTCCAGAATGAGAAGCACTCGAGGAACGCTTCAACCGATTGAAATGACTCGCAAAGCCCCTCCAGCATTGATCTGAATTTCTGCAGGTTGAGTAAACAGCACCTGGTACGCCTACAGATCAACTCATTAACACTTGAGACACACCCGGGCCTCGGCAGCACCAAGGTCAGATGCCGTGTTTAATACGGACCCGAAAGCGAGCAAACTGTTTGCTTCTGGCGTCTGGGTGGAGAGGACGGTGCCCCCCCTGAATCACCAATGAGGACGAGAAGGTGGAGGCGTCAGGAGCAGACATGGCCAGCAGCAGTACCACGGTGACCACATCCTTCCCCATCACTTCCCTCCCTCCCGCTCCTCCTCTCCTCTCCTCTCCTCTCCTCCTCTCCTCTCCTCTCCTCTCCTCTCCTCTCCTCTCCTCTCCTCTCCTCTCCTCTCCTCTCCTCTCCTCTCCCCTCCTCTCCTCTCCTCTCCTCTCCTCCCCTCCTCTCCCCTCCTCTCCTCCACCTGCCAGCTCGTGTAGCGACGCCCCCTCCTCTGTCTAATCTATTGCGGCTTCCGTTCCTCCTGTTGTCTGCTCCTGTTTTCTTCTGTTCCTCTCTGATGTGTTCTTTGTGTTGTGCTGCTGCTCTGTCTCACACTGCTCACACACCCGACGCTCTGTGCTGATCTTTTCAATTCAATCAGAGGAACGTGTCACGGCACCGACGACTTCTCTGTGTACGACTGTGTGCCTGAGGCGCTTCCTCAGCAGCCCATCCTTTAGGGATCTGAACACAGACCTGAAGGTAGAAGAGGATGAATGCAACAAGGAGAAGAAAAGAAAACACAGTGCAGTGTTTCCCCCTAGAAAGATTTTCAGGCCTGGAGGGATTTCGAAACGTACCTCGACCGCAACGGCGGGGGCCCTCGCTGGCGATGCTAAACCTTTAGCTAACCTGTTCGCATCTATGTTCGCAATGGCATCCCAAGTATCATCATACTATTATGGGATGCAATGCGAACAGTTGTATTATGGGATGTGCGTTTCCCAGGCAACGACACACGTTGACATGTTTTGGAACAGCGGTGCACGCTGAAACAATGCTCCTAAAAGCAATGCTTATTGTTTTGAATGAGTTGGCATCTTCTATTACTGTCAACACTGTCAACACCAGTATTGCTGTATTGTAATAATATGCCATAAAGGTTTATTGAAATTTTGGGGAGAGCAGACTTTTTTTTTTTTTCTGGCCTGGCGGGGGCACGGTTGGCCTGTAGAATGGTAGGGGAAACACTGCAGTGTCAAACACAGGACAGTGTGGCAGCCAATGAGAGGTCCGTCTAGCCACTAGCCAGAGACGGTGCTTGTACAGTGCAACTACTAACATCATATAATAGACCCTTTTCACAGGGGCCATTTTGTGTCGAAAAGGCAGGGTAAACACAGGTGCAAGCAAAACACTAATGAGGGTTTCCAACTTCCATGATTGGAATTTGGAAACCCTCATTAGTGTGCTCCTTGCACCTGTGTTTACCATGCCTTTTCGACACAAAATGGCCCCTGTGAAAAGGGTCTATTACTACAACCTACAATAGCAGCTGTAGTGCGGGTGAGAATAACCCTATGATTTTGTTTTGTTTTTTGTTTGTTAAATAATGGAGAAATCAATGCAGCCGTCAGGATTGATTTTATTGTGAAAGCCTCCAACACAACCTTTGACTACATCCTGCCAAATCATCACCAGGAGACGGCATGGGCGGCTGCCGGCAAGACAGCGATGGTAAAAATGGCTGACATAAAGGCAAAAATAGCCAAATGGTGAAGACCCAATTGTGGACAATATGTCATCGAAGGCCAAGTCGGAGATTTGGGAGAAATCTATAATCAGAGACTGTGAGCATAACGTTGTCAGTGGCTTTGCTGCTTGTAAAAAAAGTGCCAAAAAGTTTTAGCTTTTGATAGCCGCGAGCTACTGTCGGCATTGAGGATACACATCGACAGCTGCAGGAGCACAGGTGCTGCGACAATTTGACACGTACTTTTCTTACTGAAAGTGATGATGAGTGTTCACAGCAAAGCATGACACTGTTTAATCTACTTATGCCTGTAAGAATATGTATAAGATAAGATGAACCCTTTATTAAGCTAGCGACTGTGTAATATGTAGCCTGTTTGTGTCAATGACAGGTTGGGTGTCGTATTAACGGGTCTGAGCGGGTGCGGGTTTGCAAACCTGGGCCCGTGCAGGACTCTGGTGCCAACAACTCGTAGCGATGACATCATGACACCATAGGCTACTATTTGGAGTTAAATCATTGACACTGAGGAGCTGCAGGTTAGGATTTGTCTCTTCATGATCAGGGAGGTTGGAGAAAGGGCTGGAACAATACAACATGACAGGACCGTCTGCTGTTTCCATGAAAAAGACTGACCATAGTCAAGAAGACTATAATCCATGACTGACTTCATCTATCAAATCCAGCTCCGTTATGAAAGGGTGATACTGTCATGATGCCAGAAGGAGCTGAGCTGTGAGCACCGCTTCTTCTCCTTTCTCCACTCTGCTCCGTCATCCTGCTTCCTGTGGACTGAAGACCTGCTCTCCTCTCTTCTCATAGACCAGGACCTCAAGTCCCCACTCCCGACCCCCTACGGGCCCGGGCCCCACCGGTTTGATCTAGGGATGTTAATGATTAACCGATAGTCGGTTAACTGCCGTTAAGAATGTAACCGATTAAAATTAATTAACTGTTTTGACCGACGTTGTATAATAGGTAGATCCATGGTTGTATGTATCACTTCAATGTCCAGAGCGTACACTGTGTTATTCCACCAGTCCAGCAGAGGGCATACCTCACCCAAACAATAGAAGGAGCGGTCACGTGAGGAAGTAGTCCCATGATCGGTAGACTGAGATTCAGGAAACAAACCGACTGAGAGACCAGATAGCAACAATAGCAAGATGAGCGCACCTGCTAGTGCTAGCAACAAAAGAGCAAAACGCAGCCCAGTGTGGGAGCATTTCACGCTAACAGGAGGCGAAAATACCAAGTGTAAAAATTGCGACGCCGTTCTCAAGTACACCTCTAGTACCTCGTCAATGATATACCATGATATAAGGTGAAACTCAGCACCCGACAATTGCATTGCCAGGCGAAGATGGAACATCGTCCTCCCAGCAAACTATCCTATCTCTAATTGGCAAGAGAAGCTGTAGTGATGTCCGAGCAGAGAAAATAACACAGAGGATTTGCTTTATGGTGGAAAAGGACATTGCTGCCATTAAGCGTGGTCGAGGGAAAGGGATTTTGCGAGCTACTTGTCTTGATTGAAGCAGGCTATAGCGTCCCGTCGAGAGGCACAATAACTACCCGTATTGAGAAGCGGTAGATGAAACATAAAGACGGGCTTAAGGAGCAGCTACGTTCAGCCGACAAGGTGGCAATAACAACTGATTGTTGGACGGCTTTAACCACCGAATGTGGTTCGAATGTGTTTTTTCTTTACAATGTTAATGATTAACCGGTTAATTGATCGTTAAGGTGTGATACACACACACATGCCCGCCCGACCGTACACACACACACACACGCGCGCACGCACGCACGCACGCACGCACACACACACACACACACATACACACACACACACACACACACACACACACACACACACACACAAACTCTTAAGACAGCCCTCCTGCGGCACTCCCTCCCCCCCACCAATCCTCTCCCCACAGTGTCAAACAGGCTGTAGTTGCAGTAGCTACCCAGCAGGGGCAGGGCCATGAAGCAGACACAGAACAGTGTAAAACAGGCTGTAGTTGCAGTAGCTACCCAGCAGGGGCAGGGCCATGAAGCAGACACAGAACAGTGTAAAACAGGCTGTAGTTGCAGTAGCTACCCAGCAGGGCCATGAAGCAGACGCAGATGGCGAAGAGGGAGCTGAAGCTGAGGCCCACGTCTTCCCCGTAGATGGCCAGTGTGGTCTCGCAGTGGCGCCCCCTGTAGGCCTCGGGGCAGTGGCACGTGAACTTGGCGGGCGACTGGGCCACACAGGTGCCCTGGTGGCAGGGCCGCGTGGCGCACACGGTGTACACGCACGACTTCTTGGTGCCGTTCACGCGGATCATGTGACCAGGCGGGCATCTGTCGGCAAAATGGGCGAAAGAAGTAGGGCAAAGAAAAAGTCAGAAACGGTCAGATGAAACCTTGGTGATGCCTGTGGGGGAAAGGGGTTGTTATAATTAAGAGAAGAGACAATGGCGTGGCATCCATGACACATGGACAGTTACAGGACAAGAAGGCATTAAGACATTTGAATGAAAAGTATGACTGCCTTCTTAACATATATATATACATATTTCTTAATATTTTATATTTGTTCTATTTGTGTTTTTGTATTTCTAGTTATTTATAATTATTAAATTCCCAGTGAAGTTTACTGTTTCATTGCATTGATGTCAATTTGGACAATAAAGTTGATTGATGAGCTGTAAAATATCCTGCCTACATTACATATCTCAAGTCATGTCAAGTCATATCTTTGTTAACTATTTGATATTTGAGGGATCATTGGGCCGATATATCGATATCGGAATTGTTTTACTGCCTAATATCGGTATCGGCCTCAAAAATCCAGTATCGGTCAGGCTCTACCTTTATGCAAGGCGTGCAGTTTTTACAGCGGTAGAATCTACAGAGACAAGGAAAATGTACGAAAATATACTGTATGTCACAAATTATGAAAAATACGACAAATCAGAAAATATGAGAATGCAACAGAGGAAAGTGTGTATGTGTGCACAGAATGTGCAGTGTGTTGTATCATTAGCAGCTCTACAAGGCCAGTGCATATGTACAATATAAAGCTGTGTATTAGCAAAACTTCATCTCTCACAGCCAGAAACTAGGCTCACCCCTTCCCCTCAATCTGTGATGTCACGCGGGCGCACGGCGCCACAGAGAACAAATTGAAAGAGGAGGAAAACGCTGACTGGGGGCGGTGACAGAGTAACGAGGATGATTTTATGCAGATAGGCGCACATTTTCTGCCTCACTTCAGAAACCACCACTATAATTAAAAGCTCATTTGGGTGTAGTCTCGCATAGCCGGACCTATCTCATCTCCACGCTTCATCTTAGCGCCGTGCCAGCTCAGGAGAAGAAGAAAACGCTCTTGTCTTGTTTGTATTTCTTTCAACCAATCACAACGGTCTTGGGCGGCACTAAATCCAGGATGCAGAAATTGTGCAAAATAGTGTCGGGGGTTGGGGGAGACTTGTTTTGGTGGAACATTTGCACGTGGGGTGGCGAGTCCTGGCAATAAAATGGCTAAATCCTTGCAAAATAAAACAGCAAAAGATGTACGTCGACTACGTGATACGACTTTTACTGATAAAAAGACAACAACTTGATCATCGGTGCCCCTAGAGGTAGCGCCGGGAACTTTGAAAACGATTGCACGCAGATGGGCGGAAGCGGAGGAGAATAAACGTCTGAAATAGATGGCCAATAGCAGGCGTCGTATACCCACAGCCTAACTTCTGTTGATTCAGACTTTGGGTGTCACAGCTCAAACTAACAGCCGACTCCGGGCCGTACACTCACTGTGATGACATCAGAGATGAGTGTCACCTCAGGTTTCTGGAGATCTGACTGTGATGACATCAGAGATGAGTGTCACCTCAGGTTTCTGGAGATCTGACTGTGATGACATCAGAGATGAGTGTCACCTCAGGTTTCTGGAGATCTGACTGTGATGACATCAGAGATGAGTGTCACCTCAGGTTTCTGGAGATCTGCTCATGCTTAGAAAACACTGACTGAACCTTTGGAGGCCACAGCCACATGAAACTACATTTTGGGATCAAGTTGATCACATCCTTGTCACAGGCAACAAACACAAAAGGTTGAACTCTTGATCGACGTTGACTTTTGGCCCAAGATTTGACGGGCAGATTGTGGCTTGTGTGATCATTGAATTGCGGAATCTGTCCAAAATGAAGCCATCTTCACCATTTTGGTCTTCTTTAGTGCAGAGATGCCCACAAGTCATTTTTTTCCAAGTCCAAGTCAAGTCTCAAGTCTTTAGTCACAAGTCCAAGTCAAGTCTCAAGTCTCTTATGGATGAGCGTTCTATCAACTGCTGGATGCCATCCAGTCTGCTTAGAACACTGTAGAGCTAAAAGAAACTAAGGAATTCAAAGGATGTCCTCAAACCTTTATTAGCATAATCAGTATTGATGAGTTGACATTAGTAGTAGTAGACATTTCCTTAATGTTAATGCACACAAAAAATAAAAAATAAAATAAAGATTGTTCATAAGTCCCAAATCTCAAGTCCAAGTCAAGTCTCATGTCTTTGAGGGCAAGTCTCAAGTCAAGTCAAGTCACCTTACCTACGGGAATTTGTGTAACTTTTTATTGTTTAATTAGTTGTTGCTGTCATTGATGCTACTGCTGCTGTAACGCCAGAATTTCCCTACGGGGATGAATAAAGTACTCTATCTATCTATCTATCTATCTATCTATCTATCTATCTATCTATCTATCTATCTATTTATCTATCATCTATCTATCTATCTATCTATCTATCTATCTATCTATATATCTACTGTATCTATCTATCTATCTATCTATCTATCTATCTATCTATCTATCTACTGTATCTATCTATCTATCTATCTATCTATCTATCTATCTATCTATCTATCTATCTATCTATCTATCTATCTATCTATCTATCTATCTATCTATCTACTGTATCTATCTAAGTCTCAAGTCACTGTGTGTGTGACTTAAGTGTGACTCAAGTCCAAGTCCCCATCTCTGCTTTAGCGTCATGGTAACCCATGATATCAATGTATGGACTTATAGTACTGTAAGGAGGCCAAGCTTACAGTCAAAAAAGCTTCTCACAATATGATATGAGCGTATGGCACAAAACAGCTTTGTAAACCGATGTCAGGAAGACACTCGGTACCAATTTCATGATCAAGATTCAGAGAATCTGTTGAAGGTCTCACCACCGAAACGTTATTCTGATTAAACTTTTTAATTGCATGTGGAGACAGTGTGCGGGAGTTTATTCTGGTACTATGATCAAGATTCAGACAGCAGCCATCGACGACTACATTCACATCGTCTCAACGTTCATCGCAGTATTACATTCACACCGGTTTTCAACTCAATTCAACGTCTACTGTCAGTGTTTGCTGGGTAAGTGCCATATGTTTGATACGCTGACAATCTGGAGAGGGTGCGATCCATGCTTTTGTGTTGCTGAGCACGACTTTGTTAAGTGACTCCCTCTCCTCCTACCTGTCAAACGCTTCTCTCACATCTCCATCTTGTACAAACAGGATGCAGCTGCTGTGGGATTTGAGTGCCAGAAGAAGAAGAAGAAGAAGAAGGGAAAACACTGCTGCATTGTCATCGTCTCGACCATACACGAGCTACCAGTCGGCTTCTGAGCTGATTATCAGGTTTTACACAACAAGGTTTAGCCTCCACCTGCAGTATAGACTACAGATTGCAGAGATGCTAACCCCATTTTACACCACCAGACAGTCTGCCTTTTTTGACCTGCGGGTTAGTGCTGACCTAGCAAGCTAACTTGAAATAGAGATCGTGAGTTCCCAAACTCCACACAAACCACACATATAAAACATAAAGCTGCCCCTTGTTAGCTCAATACAGTTGAAACTAAGATATTCCATAAAAATAAATTCTAGCCACAGATTTAGCTACTACACCAACGAACTTCAGCTTTAGCTAATCGCTCCCTGCTAACATGAGTTCCTGTTGCAAAATCTCGTGAGAGTGTGTTGCTGAGACAGAGACAGGTCTTGAACGAGTTAAATTCTCTCCTGATCTGTCTGTCTGAAAAATGCCATTTTAGTGTCAGAATATTCTGAAGATATGTGGCTTTGGAGAATGGGCCGAATATTTACTTTAATGAATATGGGGGCGAAATAATCTGTCATAATCTGAGATCACGTTGACTTTTCCCATTGACTCCAATAGACTCAGACCTGCCGAAAACCTCCTAAGTGGGCGTGTCCGTGGAAAACCATGGGCAAAACGTGCGTGCCAAAATGACAGGAACTGAGTTGAAGTTGGGCCGTCTTTAATCCATGCCTTCGTCACCTCACGATGGGACTATTGCAATGCCTCCCCTCACGTCTCCTCAATAAACTGCAACTGGTACAAAACTCTGCTGCTCGTCTCCTGACCTCCACCCCCTTCCGACACCACATCACCCCAATCCTGAGGGATCTCCACTGGCTTCCTGTAGCTTACAGGATCACTTACAAAGTTATAATCCTCTCCTTCAAGTCCCTGCACGACTCTGCTTCAAAATATATCTCACGGAACTCCTCCCCTCCTCCTCTTGTCCCTCCCGTTCCCTTCCCAAGCCTCCACCAAGCAAAGCTCGCATAAATCGGCCTTGGAGCCATCAGTAAAGAACTGTGAACACTGTCCGGTCGTTTGTGTCTGCTCTCGGGTTTTTGAACCCGGTCTTGGTCACCACAAATGTCATGAGTTGCTTCACGAATGCTGCTCTAAATGTCTGCTCTCTGGATAATAACGCTGCAGGGAAAAAGCGCAGATCTGCTTTTTATTGAAAAACACAATTTTAGAAGAGAATTGCCGTGGCCATTGCCAAGCGAGAAATGGAGGGGCCAAAGATGAGAGAGTGCAAAGGAAGAGAGGCATTGTGAAGAAAATGGTGGGTGGATGGAGGAAGATAGGAGAAGAGAGGGGAAGGCGAGATGAAAGCTGGACTGGCTGTGGAGAGAGTGAATGGAGGGCTGATGTTTCCAGCACTCGGGAGAAATTTGCTGAGGTTAGGGCATGTTGCTAGGAGCACTCTGATTTGGCCCACGTTAGCGGAGAGGCTGTTAGCTCGCTGCAGCTTTTCATTGTGCGGACGCATTTCCCATTACTGCACTGACAAACAATCTAACCTTTAGAGAGAAAGCAGGCAGTGCAGGTGAACTGTTGGTCGGGGCGACATTTTGAATCCTACCACGGTCAGTGGGTTGGAAATGGAATTGATGTGTACCTCTTTTAGGCATTTAGTCTAAAAGTGGCCAGGTTAGGGGTGAGCTATTGCTTGGTGTTGTCGAGATTGATCTGGATATTTCCGTCAAAATGAAGTGGACAATTGACCCGCGTGTGTAAATGCAATGGTCTATCATCAGCATTGAATGTGCAGGTGCAGGCTAGTGGGTGGGTCTGTGTCTTTGATGCAGAGCGTGATCTCTGTGGTGCTGAACCACTCCAGGGTCGGCTTTGACAACACGTGTCTAACGTCAATGTGCTATTGATGCCTGGGAGTGCTCGGGACTGTGACAGTATCATATTACTGTATATGTATCATATTATATGCATTCTGAGTGTGTGTGTGTGTGTGTGTGCATTTGACTGTGTATTTCCATTTATGTGTGTGTGTGTGTGTGTGTGTGTGCGTGTGTGTGTGTTTTGTGTGCATACCTGCATTCGTGCACCCTCCACAGGTCAACGCAGGTGAAGGGGGGGCTACACTGGTTCCTTTTGCAGGAGTCAGAGGAGCAGCCCAGGGACAGTCCCTGCATGCTGACCTGGGAGACCCCGTCTCGTGGCTGGCTGTCCAATGGGATGTAGCGACCGTTGAGGCGCAGGTCCCTCATGCAGCCTGCAGAGAGAACAGAGGGTTACATGCAATACGAAACGTTTATGTACGTTCACACGCACACACAATCAAGTCATAACAACATAGACATTAGAATCAGCCTGTGTACCCAGCTGATGATCTGCTCCAGCATACAGCATAGAGTATACCAAGTTCTCAGGTTCCACAGTAGCACTGCTGGTTTTCTATTGCAGCTGGTAATTGGTTAATTGCAGTTAATTGCATTCATTTTGCATTGCAGGTGTAAATCACTCCCTGATTCGATGGCTAGAATGAAAATCAGCAGAGCTCTCGGATCCTGAGGACCCAGGCTTGAAAATCACTGAGTTTACCCTCATTTACCTCTCTTAAATACTGTAACCATACAGTAACGTTTATGATCATTTTTGATAGGCCTGAATTCTGATAATGGGGATTACACCATGTTTGCTTTGTCAGACTTTTTTTTTCTGCTTTCGATACAGTGAACAACTATTTTAATTGGGTGTCTCTATAACTGGGCACTTTATCGTATGTATCAGTGACTCTGTTTGTATCCCCATGTCCATTATACCTTGTGGAGTCCCACAGGGTTCTATTTCAGGCCCTCTCCTGTTATTTATATATGCTGTCTCTGGAACAGGTCACATTAACAGGCACAATGTATCATTTATACAGTATACAGTATGTGCCGCCTCTAGGAAAGGTCATTGACAAGCACAAGGTGTCCTTCCATATATGCAGATGACACACAGGTCTACCTGGCTGATAATACCAAAAAGCTCTATTTTATCAATGCACTCAGTAGTTGCCTGTATATTAAGGTTGTAATGTAAAATAATAAAGTTACTAGTGAATACACAATATGTTATGACAGTGCTGGCTCTTTTAGGACTGGATTGTAAACAGCAGGAAAGACATTTGGTGGCGATCTTTGATCCTGACATCCTAAGTTTTTCATCACATTTTAACTTCTTCAACAATCTCAGAAATATGGCCAAAGTTAGACCTTTACTTGCTTCTGGGACACTGAAAAACTCATAGACGTAGACTTGATTAATCCAATGCTCTTTTCTCTGGCCTCCCTGAGAAATCAATCAACAGCTTAATCAAAATTCTACACCTCACATTCGTACCGCAACCAAGGAAAGAGAACACATTCCATCTATATTAAACTCTCCGTGTTGGCTGGCTGTGAAATCTAGGATTGATTTTTTTAAATTTCAATGATTTATTTTAAGGCACGTATGGCCTGCACATATATCTGTGATCTTTGAGCCAGTGTGCAGCCTGAGAACCTCCACCAGGCCCTCCTTTTTCCAGTCTATGAAAACTGAGGGTGATCAGATCTTTGCCATTAGGGCTCCTAGGCCTTGGAACAGCTTACCTGAGTTGCTCAGTCCGTTTATCAGTCACTTTTAGATCAATTGTTTAAACTCATTTTTCCTAAATTGGTGTTTGTTTTATTTATATTTCATATCTTTATTCATATTACAAGTTCCTAAGTTTTGCACATTTGATCAATTCCATTATGTAAAGCGTGTATTTAAATGTCTAAATGGACTTGCCCCTCAGCCTTTCTCTAGATACATCACGAAATTGCAGAGCTACTAGAGCAGCTTCAAGCGGCAACTGTAAAGTCTCATTCCGTAAAACATTCTTTACTGTGAAAGGAGCAAAGCTTTGGAACTAGTTGCTACCTGATCATCTTCACACCATACGCCAATCCCACGCTGAAGCTATGCAGCGCTATGGCAGTTTCATTTCGGTGTCCTTGTTAACAGGCGAGACCGTTCACACCAGCCGTACGCCACGCCACGCTGAAGCCACGCTGCAGCGATAGTTTCAGCTTCTGTTCTATTTTCCAAGCGTGCAGCGCACTGCACCCGAGCTACCAGGCATGAAGTCATTTAGCGTGGCACTGCTTCTGAATAGCACCTGGTGTGAACCAAGGGTAACTGCAACAAATGTGTACTCACGTCTAGCTCTCAGTAAGGGTGTGTGTGTGTGTGTGTGTGTGTGTGTGTGTGTGTGTGTGTGTGTGTGTGTGTGTGTGTGTGTGTGTGTGTGTGTGTGTGTGTGCGCGTGTGTGTGTGTGCATGTGTGCGCGAAAGAGAGGGCGAGAGAGACATGAATAAAACGTGTAAAAAAAACAATCCCGTTCCTGGTAAACAAAAGTTCTGAGGTGTCACAGGAAATGTGGAAGTGCGGCACAATAAGGACAGACTGAGGCTGCCGTTGCTCGTTAGTTATTCAATGTTTTGTATTAACACATTGAGTGCCAGCCATTTTTTCATCCTGTAGGTAAGTTGTGCCAGGTTTTTTTTTGAGGATTCTGGCTCATTTTACAAGTGCAGAGTTAGTAGTTATGTAGATATTAGCCGTTGAGTACAGCATGGTTTCAGAGATTTTCAGAGAGTTTGGAGATAAATGGATTTTTAGAACCACCTCACGTGCCTGTGATTATGGGTGCCCTTGTCTCCCACTCTTGCCCTTGTCTCTCTCTCTCTCTCTCTCTCTCTCTCTCTCTCCTCTCTCTCTCTCGAGAGAGAGAGAGAGAGAGGAGAGAGAGAGAGGGAGAGAGCGAGAGGGAGAGTTGCTTCAACTCCTCCCTCCGTGGGCGTTCTTCTTGGCTGCAGCGGCCGTCACAAGCTTGTCACCAGTCTGACAGTGCTTTGCTGCTGTCCTGTGCCTGTGGCTGCGCGGCCGCTGTTTGAGGAAGTCGGGACGGACTCGCTCGCTTCTTGGAGTTTTGGTTGAGAGAAGCTTTTGCGATTCTGGTCATATTTATGCTGCGTGTTTCAAAGTGTGATCCACCTGTAATCTATTATGTAAATTTGCAATCCCGCATCGCCAGCAATCAGCGCGAAAACGAAAGCGTTTTCCCACACCCATTTTCATGAGAATGGCTGGGGTGAGAATGGCGTGACAAGTTAAAAAAATGCTTGCCTTCCTCTAGTCAGGAGAGCACTGTCGCCACTTAGTGGTCGGTAAAATAGATTATACACATTCTCTTGCTCCAATAGTGATCTCGAAGATGTAAAAGTTGTTGATTGATGTCCCACTGTCAAAAAAAAAAAATGTTTATGTAAGACGAGATATCTCGGCTCTGGCACTCAAGCGTTGGATTATGTAAGACGAGATATCTCGGCTATGGCACTTAACGTGTTAAAATCCATAAAAAAGTAAAAGTGTTGGTTGTGCTCATGATGAAGGTCAATTGTAACGTAGGTACAAGAATCAATATATTATAAACTAGAAAGATGGAAAATAACTCTGCACACTGCAAATAAAAGGCTAGCACACACAAAAGATTTAATTCAGAAAAACTAATTTATTGCTACAATGCCCGATATAAAGCAGTGGCTAAAACCTTTGTACATAGCGTTCTCTTTTCACTTGCACCTTTATGTTGGCCACAAATTAGTTTTTCTGAACTAAGAAACAGATGGTCCTCTTTTATTTGCACTGTGCAGAAGTCCTCTCATATCTTCTCAGAATACATTTGGCCTCCGTTCAAAAAAAGACGTCTCTATCTCAGACCTCAATCACAAAACCAATCTTACATCCCTAACAACACACGCAAAATAAAAACAAAAAATACACACACCAAGAAGCACATTAATAACCTGCACAACATAAAAAGCTCTGCAGGCTGCGTAGTGAATTCAGCCTCTGTTTGAACTACCAGGAACTATTCAATCATGAGAGGCTAGTATGAAAGTTCACAATAAACTTTAACGATGCAATAAAACAAGATTAAGGTTTGACGTAAGGCTCCGTGATGACGCTCCTCCAGCAATGATGAGAGGAGGGTAGGGGTGTCACGATACACTCAGTTCACGATACGATACGTATCACGATACTGGGTTCACGATAACGATACGATACGATACGATTTTAACAATATTTTTTAAAACTTGAATAATGACAATATATGACTGGAAAAGTAGTATTTTATTTGAAATGCACAAATACAAAACATGCTGTTGTGGGAAATTGTTATTACAATAACAACTAGAAAAAACATGAGATTGGAGATAAGGCTTATCTTGAAATAGAATGAGTTACACCGTCACTTAGATTTACTTTGAACTAAAAGGTTTCTCAGCAGTATAAATTCTCATTATGCATCTTCAGTTTTTCTTCAAACTCAAACAACAAGACTTTTCTTAGTCTATTTTTTATGCATCTTCAGTTTTTCCTGTCAAGTAAACAGTTTTGCCAGAAACTCAATTGAATGGTTTCTCTCCTGTATAACTTCTCATGTGTCTCTTCAGAGACTTGTTCAACTGAACTACTTTCCACACATTGAACTTCAACAAACAAAGACGTTTCTTTGTCTATTTTTGAAAAAAAAAAAAAAAAAAAAAATCACGATATGAGATTTCATCTCAACGATACATATCGTGACGTTTTACTATCGCGAAATTTCGTGGGACGATATATTGTGACACCCCTAGAGGAGGGTGTCAGGAATGCATCAATCTGGGAACCCAACGGTAAAAAAAAATATATATATATATACATCTAACCTCTGGGGGCAGGCTTGCTTGAATGCCTGAATAATCGGAACTCAAAGGAGTCCCCCAGAGTTTTCCGGCAGTGGAAGAAAATCCCTTTCCGCTCCCTGCGAGCTCTGCCATTGGCTCCGGCCTAGTCTCACGTGGTCAGACCGACATGTGATGATCTTGTGGGCGGGGACATGTGATGATCTTGTGGGCGGGGACATGTGATGATCTTGTGGGCGGGAACATGTGATGATCTTGTGGGCGGGGACATGTGATGATCTTGTGGGCGGGGACATGTGATGATCTTGTGGGCGGGAACATGTGATGATCTTGTGGGCGGGGACATGTGATGATCTTGTGGGCGGGGACATGTGATGATCTTGTGGGCGGGGACATGTGATGATCTTGTGGGCGGGGACATGTGATGATCTTGTGGGCGGGAACATGTGATGATATTGTGGGCGGGAACATGTGATGATCTTGTGGGCGGGAACATGTGATGATCTTGTGGGCGGGAACATGTGATGATCTTGTGGGCGGGAACATGTGATGATCTTGTGGGCGGGGACATGTGATGATCTTGTGGGCGGGGACATGTGATGATCTTGTGGGCGGGGACATGTGATGATCTTGTGGGCGGGGACATGTGAATGGTTTTGGTGTCTTGATCCTTGATCCTTTAGCAGCTTAATTGACCAATTAAGGGCCAATCTCCCAAAGCTATGGTGTGTTCATTCCCCTGCTGGTCACTATGTGAAAAGACATGCATACATGTACAGATATACACACACACGTGCACACTATCCACTGCCACCGTAGATCTCGTCTGCCCATTTTGAAGGGAAACACTGTTAAAGTCCATTGAATAAACACATGCATTGTCTCTTCCTGCCTGAGGCGGCGCTGTCTGCACCTCGTCTAACTCAGGGGATCACTTTCCCCTCTCCTCGCTCTATCAACCTGCCTCTCCTTTTGTCTCCATTTCTTCCTAACAAACCGCTTCTCTCCTGTAGCTGCCACACACCATCTTGCTAGCATTGCTCTGTGTGTGTGTGTGTGTGTGTGTGTGTGTGTGTGTGTGTGTGTGTGTGTGTGTGTGTGCATGTGTGTGTGCGTGCGTGTGGGGGATATACGCTACACACTTTACAGACACAGTCAAGCACACACACACACACACACACACACACACACACACACACACACACACACACACACACACACACACACACACACACACACACACACTAATGTATAGTCAACAGTCTATGAATCTCCATATCCCTCCCACACACTTGAACAAAAACTCTCAAACTAAAGACATTATCACAACACATCACAGACCCACACAAACATATACTCGCTCGCTCACACACACAGACACACACAGACACACACACTGATAGAGAATAAAATTCTCTTCTCCGCTAAATGTGATAATTAACAGCTTATCTAACCAAATAAATTGAAGCCATGAGTCTAGGAAGATGTCTTCATAAAAGTATATTTATTACCATAACATTCTCTGCAATATGTATATTGTCAGAGGGCTTGAATCTCAATGTACACATTTCTGATCAATGTACAGAGTCAAATATTCAGCCAATGGCTGTCAGTGTAACATAGATTTATACTCAGAGAGAGGAAGAGGAAAAGGCAGAGAGGAGGGGGGTGAATGTGTGTGCGCTGTGCAGGCTCCTGCCTGGCCTGAGTTATCAGTTGTTATGGGACTTGATGCACTGACCAAGGTCTCAGCAAAGGAAAAGGAGAAGTCCTCTGCCATTCTATATGTGTGAAATGTCATGGGTGAATCTATGGTGAATCTATGTGTCAGATGTCATGTTAACTTATAGCATACACACACACACACACACACACACACGCACACACACACACACACACACACACACACACACACACACACACACAGGCACAGCCCTCCCACCCCTGCCGAGGGCCATGATCCCAACTAACAAGGAATATGCATTTGAGTGAATTAACCATCAAACTGTCACATCAATCATTAATGTGGGGGGGGGGGGGGGCACCACTGTTCTTCCTAGAAAGAGGCTTTAGGAAGAAGTCAAAGGATCTATTATTAGATTCCTGGCAGCACTTTTCATGAGAATAACATGTCCAGACCCGGCTCACATGCCCTGAACGACATGTCATGCCTCTCCATCTGCCTCATCAGCAGTACATCACAGCACATTCTCTACACACACAGGTTATCCACAACTTCCAGGTTATCCAGAACCAAAATCGAATCAAACAAATATTTTCTTTAAACCCGCATTTTTTTTTTTCACGTTTTGGTCCGAGTGAAATGTTATGCGATCTCTCCTGTTTCTAAATATATCTGAACCGTTTGGTTTGAACCAGTAAAACTATTTGTATAGGCATTTTACGAAATGTCTATGGGGAAATAAATGGCGGATGAAAATCTCTGGTACAGTGCTGAAGCAGGAAGTGACGTTCCACTCTGGCTCTCTCTACAGTGTATGTGCAGGAGTTGAAGCCGGGGTACTTTCTGTCCATCTCTCTCACATGGATGAACGTGCCAATAGCTCTGCTGTGTGTTTGCTATGGGCTCAGCTCACACAGATTATAGGCTGCTCTTCCACAGATAAACCATCCATAATATCATGATGTATTTGATGTCGCTGCTTTTGAGTAGGAGCTACATTATTGACAATACAGGCTGAGCAGACAAAGAGAAGAGCGCCACCTACAGGCTGAGCAGACAAAGAGAAGAGCGCCACCTACAGAAACATAAACTGAATCAACAGAAAATCAAAGGAACAGGATGTCACAGCAGTCCCGCCCACACTGTTTGATTGACAGGTGATCTCTGAGAAGTGTAATGGAGACAAAGATGGAGACAAAGATGCTCACCCTGGAAGCTCCTGTTGTTAGCGGAGGGGAGGGCGTTACCCAGCATCACCGCAGCGGGGTCGATGATGATCTCTCGGCTCCGCCCCTGTGACCCCGTGACCTCCCGCTGACCCCCGCCGCCGTCCAGCCGCAGGGTCATCTCGTTGTCGTGACGATCCAGGAACACCTGGTGCCACTCGCCGTTGTCGAGGCGGTAGGCGGGCAGGGTCAGGTTGTAGTCCCCATCGCCCAGGTTGTAGAGAACACAGAGGAGGCCCTGGAAGATCTGCATAGGGACAAGATTCAAGATTCACTTGAATACAGGAAGTAATCAGATTACAAACGAGGAATTTGACTTTGTATAAGCAGAGCTTTAATATTAGACAGAGACACCCCACTGCAATAAGACATGGTCACATGGTCACCTCTCCCCTTGAAGTGTTGTGAGAGAGAGAGCCTGGTGACGCGGGGTTAGTGCTGCTGACCTAGCAAGCTAACTTGAGCTTAGAGATCTAGCCTGGCTCCAGACCTTCGAAGCCACGCCCACTCCACAGTTGTGGATTTGGCTCTTCTTGGTCTGGTATCGCCATGTGCAAACGCCTTTTCTCCGGTTGAAAATCCAATCACGGGCGCTGATTGGCTAACGCTGTTGTCAGTCATGCACAACAGAAACAGACACAGCTGTGGCCAGAGCCAACGTAGCTAGCTAACGCTAGCCAGCTTCTCCACGTTGAGCAGCCGACGCACGTCTTATTAGTTACGATAAGACTTACGTTAAAACGACAAGTACAACGTCGGCCGACTTTGGCCGCTTAACGTGGAGAAGCTGGCTAGCATTAGCTAGCTACGTTAGCTTGTGCTTGTGACTAGCAAGACTGCTGCTGAGAAGGGAGAAGCTGGCTAGCATTAGCTAGCTACGTTAGCTTGTGCTTGTGACTAGCAAGACTGCTGTGGCTGCCCTGCCGTGCCGGCCGGTCGCCTCGGGAAGAGCCTGGTGACGTGAGGTTAGGTAGCTCTGTGGACACCTTGGTCTCTAGTCATTGGTTAGGGAAGACCGAAGCCCGCCCCCTCATAGAAATGCTCTGACGAAGAGGAAATGAGTTCATGAATTCACGATGCAGTCTGAATAATCAGACTACTAGAGACCAGGAGTTCCCAAACAACATCAGTTCCCAAAGCTGAGACCTTGTGATGTGTTGACTTGTAGGAGGAGCTAGAACATGCCCTGCCCGCTGTCAACAAGTAGGCTACACACACATACATGTGTGAGTACACACGGCATGCAAACACGCACACCAGGGCCGGTTCCAGAACAAGATGACTAGGGGTGCATCCTAGATAGGAAGGGGTGCAGATGCCCGGCTGAAGGCCGGGCCCACTAACCCACTAACCCGCCCGAAAAATTTGACATGTTATTTTACTAAAAATAATGCATTTGACCATCATTTCAAGTAGAATGATACCACCCAAGCAAGAATATTTCAAGTGTTTCAAGTGCTTTACTGAAATATTTGGACCATATAATGATAATACAATTATCTCAACCTTAAAAGGTTACATATAGGTGCCAAAAAGCCATAAAATCACATCAAAGAACAAAGAAAAACAACAACTATAATTCAAGTTTAAACAGTAAGTGTGCAGCTGTAGCATTTATTAAAAAAACCTTTTTTTTTTTTTACTTTTCAACTGAGCATGCAGACAATTAAAATAAGGGTGCAATGCATGCTTTTGCACCCCCGTAGAACCGGGCCTGATGCACACACACACGTCCACACACACGCGCACACACACACACACACACACACACACACACACACACACACACACACACACACACACACACACACACACACACACACACACAGTGCAGAAAAGCCAGTTGTTGGGAGGCATCTTGCTGATTGCAGAGAGAGAGAGAGAGAGGGGGGGGCTGGAGACAGAAACAGAGATAATTTATGAATGAGAAGAGAGGATGAGAGAGAAAAACACTTTTCTCATGTTTACACAACAAATGATTCCATGTCGGCTTGTCTGTGATGCTAATCACTTGATTATCAGAGGGCAAAACTCATTTAAAACAAAACCATGGGTGTGTGTGTGTGCGCACGTGGTGCACGTGCATGTGTGTGTGTGTGTGTGTGTGTGTGTGCGCGGGCGTGTGTGAGTGACTAAGTCCAAAGGCGATTTTTACGAGGACACTCTTCATTTCAATTTCAAACAGTTTCCTCCGAGTGTCCCACAGAGCATAATTTGCTAGCCTCAATCTTTCCTCTGCCACCGCTATCACATAAACAGAGGAGTGAGATGAGAAGGGCGGAGGAACAGAGAGAGAGGGGAGAGAGGGAGGGAGAGGAGGGAGAGAGGGAGGGATGGAGGGAGGGAGGGAGGGAAAGAGAGAGAAGGAGAGCGAGGGAGAATGAGAGAGGGAGGGGGAGAGAGAGATGTGAAGTGGGCGGCTAGCATTAACGCTCCCACTCCACATAAAAACCAAAATTTGGGGTGAAAAACACTGAACTAATAAAAAAGAGTTAACCCAGTCATCTTCTTCTCAACTCTCTCTCTCTATCTCTTTCTTCTCCTTTTCCAGCTCTCCTCTCTGCCTTTCTTTCTCTAGGCTTTGCTCTCTCCAGCTTTCTTCTATACTTCCCTCCCTCCACCTCCCTCCCTCTCTCTCACTCCCTCCCTCCACCTCCCTCCACCCCTCCTTCTTTCTCTCCCTCCACCTCCCTCCCTCCCTCTCTCTCTCTTTCTCTCCCTCTCTCTCCCTCCCTCCCTCCCTCCCTCCCTCCCCCTCACAGCTGGATAATGCACCGGACGGCTCCAAGGTTGTTTAGCGGGAGAAGGAGGAGCTTGGCTCATTTCAAGGCTGTGTGATGAAGTATTAATTCTATTTAGAATCCACTGGGGCGACACTTTTTAACCAGACACACTCACAGCCACCTGCCTTAACCCCCAATTAAAGCTGAACGGAGCGCAGCGCCTCCTACTCTTCTCCCTGGGTAGTGTGTGTGTGTGTGTGTGTGTGTGTGCGCTTCTTTTATGTGAGTCCCTTTCTTCACCAGAGTGTCGTGTGTGTGTGTGTGTGTGCGAAGGTGTGTGAGCTTCCCCACACACACACACACACACACACACACACACACACACACACACACACCGCTCTCTGTCTCAGCCCTCAGCTTGCTGGTGCATGGAGATCTCTGGCATATGCAGACGATGTGTTAATTTGCCATCGTTTAGATGATGATGTGATGATGTGCTAATGCTAATGCTAATGCTAATGCTAATGCACGTCAGACACTGAATACAGATGATGCACCTTATGCCAGAGGGCACGTTATTTATTTGTGCGGGGGAAGTCCGCTGGGCTCCGTGTTGTTCTGCAGCAGTTACCTGCTTCAGACTCACACATTTCCATACAGTCACACCTGGGAGCAGCTGCTGGTCATGGAGCAGCTCCACCGAGGCGGCTGGAGGTTCAGTGCCTGAGTGGAGGTTCAGTGCCTGAGTGGAGGTTCAGTGCCTGAGTGGAGGTTCAGTGCCTGAGTGGAGGTTGTGGCAGAGTGTTAATCACTGTTTACCTACGCAGGTTTTCCCAGGTGAGCTTCCATTCCATCACATGCCCACTTCTCCAACCATCTAGCCGGTTGTGCACCAATATGAAAAGTTTGGCGGATATGATAACCGATAAGCGATAACATTGCTGTTATGGCCGATAACCGATATTTACCGATGTCAATATGATCTGTATAAAAACAAGTTTCTATGATGATCCAATTTTGTACATCCTGAAAAAGTTATGCCTTTCTTTATTTACATACAGTGATATTTGGAAAAGTCCATAAATCAGAGATTTATTGCATAGTTTCCTCTCAATAATACATTTTGGCTGATACATGTACCAAAATTACCATAACCACTGCCCCCATCCATATGCACATAATACTCAGATGGTGGGAAATGCATTGTGACTGATGAAAACACTATAATCAATGGCGTCCATCTTCATTATGTACAGTATCGTGCATAAAGATTCAAGATTAATTTTAATAGCCGTAGTGAGTAATCATATTCCAAACGAGGAAATTATGATGAGGAAAGAATTATGACGCATGGCACTAAAGTAGAACATATTACATGCTGGAATTAATTTGTTGAAGCCGTGCGTGGGAGCCATGGGCATCTCCATGATAGCTAGGTTAATTTTTATTTTCTGTGCTCCTGTGAGCCAAATGATATGTGGGTTGTTGGATGGGGGAGGGGTCCTGCGAGGTGGGGGGTTATGAGAGAACTTGTATTTCGTTTTTTTATGATGATTCTGATGATGGAACTGCTCAAATAGTGGGAGGTTGGAGTTTTGTTGGCCCTGGAAGACTGGAGAAAATGATGAAAACAGAGCCTGATAGTGAAGAGAGAGACAGATACGTAGGCTGAGAGAGAGATGTAGAAGTCAAAGTGAGACAAGAAGCACTGATGGAGAAAAGAGGCTGAGACGTGATAGAGAGAGTGAGAGACACACACAGAGAGAGAGAGAGACAGAGAGACACAGAGAGAGAGAGAGAGAGAGAGCAGACATGACACAACTGTGAAGCAATAATGAAATCTCAGAGCTGTCAGGTAACCTCACTCCCCCCCCCCCACACACACACAAGTTTATATTGCTAAACTTGAGACTACCTAACAACATTAGCTACATTCATTCCATAACCCCCCTTACCCGACGTTTAACCCTCACCACTAACATGCCTCACCTTAACCTACTGTAGCCTAAACCTCATTCTAATCTTACATCTTACAATCCACCAATCCATCAACTGCTGATACTTCAGTTCATGATTTCCTACATTTTCCAGAATGCCTTTATCACAATCACGGCAGAGGCGGTGTGGACTTGTTGCTTGCAATCACATGTGGGCGTATGGGCATACAAGTATACCTATTTTCTCCTTGTGTGACTGTTGAACGTGCTCTAGAAAGCCCTCATTCGTTGATTCTGAGGGACTGGTACCAAAAAGCTGACATTTACCGTTGCTGTAGATCAGGGGTTCCCAAACTTTTCCGACCAAGTACCACTACGTACCAAACCAAATTTCCCAGGGACCACTTCCACTGCGTATACCCCCCCATAAAATTAAATGTGCGGATTTAACCATGCAATAGCATTAGAAAGGCTAAATAACAATATAAGGCTACTAGCTGGTTAAAAATTTACACACACACACACACACACACACACACACACACATAAGGGGGCTGCAATCAATAACGCATACTGTACATAGGAGCAACGTATGGAGAATAAAGCTGGGAACAATGAAATTGTATAATTTCTAACCAAGCATGTTGTTGAAATGCAAGTCACATGCACAGCAGACACACACAGCTCGTCACACTGGATGGAGCAGCCAAGAGAAACACAAACTAATTCCCTTTTCTGATTAAAAGCAAACAGACTGAGCTGCTACAGTGAAACACATCATCAAGCTAATATCTTCTTCTTCTTCTTCTCCCCTGTAGACTCCTAAGCGGAGCATAGGGCCACAACATCACTATAGGCTACGTTCACACAGACATCTTTAGTGCTTGAATCTAATCTTTCCCCCCCTAAGTGTCTTTTTCATCACTGTGTGAACAGTACAAGTCACATTGAAAGTGACTCTTTTAAAGACGACCTGGGCTACTTTCAAATGTGGGGAAAAAATCAGATTCAAGCACTAAGGTTTGCTGTGTGAACGTAGCCTATGCTAACGGGCTCCGGTCAGTCACCCTCAAGGACCCTTTCGCCGGGACAAGGTTTTTGCGGTTTCTGTCGCAAGTAGGTTTTTACAGGGTGGGGTTGTGAGCCCCCATAAGGCAATACACTGTACTTATATAATCATTACCGAAATCATCAACCTCATTTCTATGTACATGTACCTGTACCATTACCGCAACAGGTGTTCATTTAATGTTAATTTGACGAATGGAAAAATAAGATTGCTTTTAAATACATAATGGAGAAGTTACATGTACGGCACACCCACCAAAACCCTCAAAAAACTCCAATACGTCCAAAACTCCGCTGCCCGCATGCTCACCTCCACCCGCCGCTCCGACCACATCACCCCCATCCTCCACGATCTCCACTGGCTCCCCATCACGTACAGGATTCAATTCAAATTATTACTCATCACCTTCAAAGCCCTCAACAACCTGGCCCCCTCCTACCTCTCTGACCTCCTTCACCTCCACACGCCTACCCGTCGCCTCAGATCCGCAGATGCTAACCTTCTCCAAACCACCAGAACGAAGCTCCGGACCTGGGGCGACAGGGCCTTCGCTGCAGCTGCCCCCGCCCTCTGGAACGCCCTCCCCAGCCATATCCGTCAAGCAGACACTCTGTCATCATTTAAACATGCCCTCAAAACCCATATTTTCACCCTCGCTTTCAACCCATGAACTCCTTCCTCTCTCACCTTTTATTTATTTTCTTTATTTTTTCTTCTCTATTCTTAAGTTATGGTATTATATTGTTTTGTATTGTGAAGCGTCTTTGAGCATTTGGAAAAGCGCTATATAAATCCGATGTATTATTATTATTATTATTATGTTACGTCCTTTTAGGTTCACATCATCATTTTGAAAATATGTCAGGTTTCAATGAAAGCACAAAAATACTAGGTTGTAGATTGCGGAAGGTGTTAATTAACGATCACAAACACTTCAGACCTTGTTAGTAATGCCTAAAACGGAAATGTGTCTTTTTGGAATCTTTGAAACCAAGATTTGGTGAGAGTCACATTATACCACCATCAAAAGAGCGTTCGCCGAAGAGGGGCCACTTATCAAGGTGACACACGTTTTCCTGCTGTCTGCAACCTGGAAAAAGTTGAGTATTTATGGCGGGTTTATCATGTGATCCTGTGTGCTCCAAGGAGAGGAACCTCCAAGAGGAAATGTAGGGATGGACAGAAGAAAGAAGAGAAGGATGGATGACAGGCAGGGATCAGAGGAGGTGTTGGAGCTGAGGTGTGGATAACCATCATCATCTCACACGCTGATGTTTGATCGATGGCAGCGATGGCAGCGTGGGGGCGAGGTGCAGTGAGAGCAAAGGGCTGGGAAGGGACAGTGTGATCAGACTCAGGCGGGGGTGGAAACACACAAAGGCCATGTTCACATTACAGGCAAATCTGATTTGCTGCTAAAGTCATTAACCATCATTATCTTGATTGGTTTCCCAAATCTGATTTGGGAGTGTGTCCGCACTGCCACAAATCTGATTTGGGCAAGTGTCCAAGTCGGATCTGTGTGTCCAGATACAATGAGCCAATGAGCCAACATACAATGTTTCTGGCAGTGTTTGCATGTCTGCTCTCTGCTCTTCAAGTCCCCGCCCCCTGCAAAAGACACTCTCAAATCTGATTCGGGTGATCAGCACGTCCACACTGAAGTCACATCAGTCGAAAGCAGATTGGAAACCACCTCCATATGTGGTTTGGGACAAGTGACACAAATCAGACTTGGAGCGTCCAGATTCATAAAACCAATCTGGATAGAATCATTAATAGGTCACTAAAGTTCACAAATGGGATTTGGCCTCCTAGTGTGAACATGGCCAAAGAGAGTGGGGGGAGGAGGGGAGGGCTGGCAAACAGGTCGAAAACGAGAAGACACTGGAAGCTCTCTGAAAGTATGAATTCAGACAACAGATGGATCCTGATCCGACGGCTTTAAACTAGATTTACAGCACATTTACAACAGCAGATCTTAAAATATTTTTTGACGCTTGGATACTCTTACACCATTATCACTAATAATAACCTTATATATTATCACTGTGTGTATTAATAAGTGATGAAGTGTTAATGAAGTGTGTAATTTGCCTTTGTGTTGTACCCACTGTTCCTCCACCTGCATCATCTCCCCCTGCATCACCATCTCTGTGCTGGATGCGTGTAGGTTGAGATAGAGATAATGATAGGGCTAGCAATAGCTGTCGTAGAGGAGGGCGGTTGCATCTCACAGACGACCAAAGAAGACAGCTCTGCAGAGATAGCCTTCATCTGGTGAAATTGCTCTCCCCGCCTCTTCAACAATTGATTTCTCCATGTATGATTTGTGAACGTTGGTGCAAAATGCATCTGGACAAAGAAGCACTTTGATTCTGAGGTGCTGACACAAAAATGAGTTTACCATTGATGTTTTAGAAAGCTTCACATTCTTCTATCCAACTCTATTGTATCTGTGCTGGAAATAACAACATGAGGTCACGTCTTCTGTGTTATAGCAGTAGACCACAGGGATACATATACAGTAGATATATATATGTATATATATATATATATATATATATATATATATATATATATATATATATATATATATATATATGAGTGACCAATGGTGAGTAATTAAGACAAACAGCTGTTAATTTCACCACCTGGGGCGGCTGTAGCTCAGGAGGTAGAGCGGGTTGTCCACTACCGTAAATTCCGGACTATAAGACGCACCGGTGTATAAGCCGCGGGACCAAAATTGACTATTTTTTTCTTCTATAAGCCGCACCGGTCTATAAGCCGCGGGTGTTTTGATGTTTAATTACCATATGAAAGGGTTCGTGCACAGAGAGGAATGTCGGGAAAGCGATGGCTGTTTGGGGAAGCTCCCATTTATTAACATTTCAACAAAACAAAACAAAAGTCAGGTCACTAATCCCCAGACAAAATCACACAACAATAGGCTATATGTGCAGCAAACCTGTAACCAGAGAAGTCAAGTCACTAATGCTCGTCTTCCTCTTCTTCCTGCGTACTGAAACCACCAAAGTCCTCATCTTCAGTGTCGGAAACGAACAGGTTCAGGGTGGCTTCGTCAACCACTCTCCTCTCTCCTTCATTGTCACTCAAAACCAACGAACTCCTCTTCATCTATAGCTGTGTTTCCATTACAGTTTTTCGCAAAAGAATTGCGATATTTCTACAACTTCGACAATGTACAATTGCGACTTGTAGGCGTTTCCATTGAAGTTGCGTTTGAGTGATTCCCCGTTGCAGCAGCTGCCACAGTGATTACGCACGGGGATCTGCCCCATATCCCGTCCCCTGCATGCTCAAATCCAACCAATGGTCAATGGAAATCCCAACATGAAGTTACAATGCATATAAACGAGCCTGATTATCAATTCAAAAGAAAATGAGTCGCAAAATGTTGCTGGCTGCGTGAATGCAGTCAGCGCGACAGGCAGAGGAAAAAAGGTAGCCTAATAGCCTACAACTGGTCCGATTTAGAGATGGAGGGGGGAAAAGGCTGATTTGGTTCTATAATTGCACCTGAAACGTGTGCAATGTATTAGCCTACTCACAGTCACTGTATTCACTTCAGACAGCACCACCGCACCAGTGTGTGCTTTTCATCCTCTCATCTCGCCGCTGTGCCAAATGCGCGCACACAGGCAGCCTGCTGTCACCATGGACCGATTTCTGCCATTAAACATTATCTAATTTGCCCGGCTACGCTTTTGCACAACACTCGTCTTTCTGCTAGGTAGCGTTGCTTCAAAGTTTTCCACTTGCTGCGGAGGTTTTGACACGGCTATCGAACCTTACTTACCAAACTTATTTTCCGCTCCTTTTCCAAGGGATAATATGGGTCACATGACGTGCAAATGCGAAAAATGTGTTTCCATTACACTTTTGCGATAAACTGCTATATCGACACGTCTGAAAAACCACCTCATGATCATCTACTGCTCGTTCTCATGCTGTCGAGAACGAGCAAAGCTTTTTTTTGGTGAAAGAATCCTCCAGGGCGCTTCTTGTTAACAGTCCGAGTGAGTGGCAGGTCGAACGTCAAAGGCACTTCATCCATATTTATGATCTGCTCCGGTTCGATGGAATATTCCTTGATCTTCCTTTGTGTGAATTCGCCGAAGTTTGTGATTTTCTCCTGGTAGTCGGGGGAGGGAGTTGATGGGCTTGTGGCCGTTTGCTTACCGTAATTACCATATGTAAGTGGTCACGCACAGAGGGGATTGTCGGGAAAGAGATGGCTGTTTGAGGAAGCTCCCATTTACCGTATTACCGTAACATTTCAACAAAACAACATAACACAACACCACCGTTGTTTATTTTTACAGTGCACACAGTGTCCGTGGTGTGGTGAAAAGAGGGCAAGAGAGGAAATTAAAACAGAAGTGGATTTATAGTTAGAAAGAGTGCTAAAAAAGAGAGATTTTTTTTTTTTTTTTTTTTTTCCCTGAAAAAATCCATAGATAAGACGCACCGTTATATAAGCCGCAGGGGCCAAAAAACGGGAAAAAAGCCGCGGCTTATAGTCCGGAATTTACGGTAATTGCTTTGGATAAAAGAGGTCGGTGGTTCGATCCCCACCTTCTCCAGTCTGCCTGTCGAAGTGTCCTTGGGCAAGATACTGAACCCCAAATTGCTCCCGACGGTGTTAATAAACACAATGACACGGTTCCCGTGGCTTTGGGCTAACGACTGAGCAGATTATAAAGATGCTGTTAAAAAGGCAAATGCCTGGAAAGTGGACATTCTCAACACAGACGGTAAGTAACATACAGCATAACCATACAGCATGTTAGCAAGCAGATAGACAGTTTTGTAATGTTGCAATCAAAACGGTAACGTGACTGACTTGACTGGCAGCTTCTCTGTCGGTCCGTCCAGCATTAATCCATGTGAAAATATCACAACACATCCTGCCTCTGCGATGTGTTCTCCTCTCACCTGTGTGTTTATACTTTTTACGAGCGACAGGTTCCAAAATCAGCGTCGAGCGATACTGGAAAGGTCGTCACGTTCAGCGATGCCTGTTGGGCGATGATAAATGGCTGGACTCTAAACTGCCCTTTAGCCTGCCACCATCGGTGGGGGAAAGTACCTACTCATTTCAAAGCGCTTTGGATAAAAGCGCCATTGACATGTTTTACATGTTAAGCAGCTCTGTACCGCAGACTGCGGTGCTGCTCGGACGTGATGTTGTCGCAATGGATCTCGGGTCTTTCAATTTGTCCTCATTATTGGTAAAGTAACCATCCTCGATTATGTCGAGGTTGACGAGGAAACGTTGGAATGTTGTCCTCCGTCCTGTCGTTTGAGAAGCCTACGAGGATGCATCATGTTTAATGTTGTGTGGCAGAGGTGCAGAGAACCCAGCTGAATGCATCATGTTAATGTTGTGTGGCAGAGGTGCAGAGAACCCAGCAGAATGCATCATGTTTAATGTTGTGTTTCAGAGGTGCAGAGAACCCAGCAGAATGCATCATGTTGATGTTGTGTGGCAGAGGTGCAGAGAACCCAGCAGAATGCATCATGTTGATGTTGTGTGGCAGAGGTGCAGAGAACCCAGCAGAATGCATCATGTTAATGTTGTGTGGCAGAGGTGCAGAGAACCCAGCTGAATGCATCATGTTAATGTTGTGTGGCAGAGGTGCAGAGAACCCAGCAGAATGCATCATGTTTAATGTTGTGTTTCAGAGGTGCAGAGAACCCAGCTGAATGCATCATGTTAATGTTGTGTGGCAGAGGTGCAGAGAACCCAGCTGAATGCATCATGTTTAATGTTGTGTTTCAGAGGTGCAGAGAACCCAGCTGAATGCATCATGTTAATGTTGTGTGGCAGAGGTGCAGAGAACCCAGCAGAATGCATCATGTTTAATGTTGTGTTTCAGAGGTGCAGAGAACCCAGCTGAATGCATCATGTTAATGTTGTGTGGCAGAGGTGCAGAGAACCCAGAATCATGTTAATGTTGTGTGGCAGAGGTGCAGAGAACCCAGCAGCGCCTCATTAGTAATCAGGGGAGCCCCAATACCTCACAGCCCTGCCCAGTGTAACTCAGTCAGCTCAGGCAGGAAGGAAGGTGTCTGCTGCCTGCGAGTGTGTGAGCAGAACAAGTCTCTGAGGTACCTCTGCTAACAAGTGCAGAGCGTGTTTGGATTGTGGAACTGATGACTGTGAACTGGATTATTATGGAGCGCTCTCTGTGCCTCGACCTCTGACCTCTGCCCGCTAGACTGTTTACGCCTTGAGTGGAGGACGCCCCCGGAGGCCGACCTGCTGCTGAGTGGCTTGATGACAGATTGGATAACGGGGCACGCCGACAACAATGCCCCCGCCGCCGATCCCGATCTCTCACTCACCTGCCCGCTGTGTGCGCTGAATATCCTCTGTGTCTATTCAGCCGCGCTCCCTTTCCCCACATTATGAATGAAGACGTTGACGTTTGAAACCTGCGTCTCAAGCTGCGTTCACACCGACCTATTAAAGTTTTTCGCTGGCATCGAGTTTACATACAAAGTCAATGCAAACGAGCGATTGAGCGTATATTCGCCCGGGAGAAAAATCGCTGGGCGTCCGAGCGACAGAGACAGAGCGATAGGGAGAAAATACGCTCGTCGCCCCAGATGAAATATCCCAACTCGAGCGAAAATACGCTGGCATCAGTCGTGTGGTATAATGACCATATATCACGGCCTGAAGTGATTGCTTTTAGAAAACGGTTACCAAGTATGGCCATATGAAAGTAATAGACAACTCCCATGTTATTCATAAAGCATACTCTTCCGCGTCATAAAATAGTCCCTCCTGGCTCACACGGTCTTACCTCGAGCCGCAGGTATTCACTCTGCTCTTTGGAGATGAGGTTGAGGATGGTGCTGCTGTGTTTGCGGGTTCGGATCAGGACCTGAACCCACGTCTCACGGGCCGGCAGGGGGGACGCCAGCTGGTAGTGCACGTGACTGCGCCCATCAAAGGAATACTCTGGGATCTCTGGTGTACGTTCAGTCACACACACACACACACACACACACACACACACACACACACACACAGAAAATAAGTCAGACAGCGCTATATGACTCAGGATAAAAACATAATTACAATTTAAATTCCCCCAGTTTGCATAGAGCCAATTGCTTGGCAGAATATGCAAAAGGAACACGCTAGAATGCAGGGTTTATCTTAAGCTATCTTGGTTCTTCTCTTAGCATGTCCAAGTATTTTTTCTTCTTCTAAACTTTTCTTCTATTGGTCTATTCCTCCTCCTTTTGTGTCAAAGCAATGAAAAGACTCTGTTTGGTCCACATCGTGCAAGTCAAGTGAAGCAAATGTGCTACAGGATATAAATACACAACAACCGTTGACCAAAGTGCTGAACAGGGTACAGATAACAAACAGACAGATATAAAAGTTAGGAACAAATAGGAATAAGAAAAGAACAATAAACATCATAAAATAATTGGGACACAATAAGCTTGACTTGAATTGAACGCTAACGAGAAGAGATGAGTCTTCAGCAGTGACTTAAATATGTCAGGAGTCTGCACAGTTCTTATACAGTATGAACTAGGGCTGGGTATTGGCAAGGACCTCACGATACGATATGTATCATGATACATGGGTCACGATACGATTGTATCACGATACATTGCGATACAATACATATTGCGATATATTGCAATACTCATAATTTACAATACATAATTTACTGAAAATTAGATTCGCTGTGTACAACCCAGGGAGTGTAATAATATGTATGTACGTCACTTTATATTGATAACTTAGTGGACAAATTGAGTCAAAACTACTGAGTGTTGAGTGTGTTACTGAACGCACTGAAATAAAAAAAGTATTTTTATTGTGTCACTGAACACACGGCTGTACAAAATATCGATATGGCGATATATCACGATATTTTTCTGAAATATTGATACAGTATTGCGGGAAAAAATATCGCGATATATTGCCGTATCGATTTTATTGCACAGCCCTAGTATGAACAGGTAAACTGTTCCAACGATTGGGGGCAGTCACCACCGTGAAGGAACATCCAAGTGCATCTAGTTAGTCCACCTCAGTGCTCTAGCTGGAGTATGATGATGCAAGAGATCAGCGAGATCAGAAGGTGCCATCCCATTTAAAACCTTAAACACAATCAACGACATCTTCAAATCAATCGTGAAGCGGACAGGAAGCCAATGAGAGGCCAACACTGGTGTCATGTGATCCCTGAAGCAGACAGGAAGCCAATGAGAGGCCAACACTGGTGTCATGTGATCGCGCTTCCTTCATAGTATGCTAATAAAGTCATCGCTTACCCTCTTCACACTGATGTCCTGTGTAGCCCGGCACACACTGGCAGCTGAAGGAGCCCCACTCGCCGTGACAGCGCCCCCGGTGGCCACAGGACGGGTAGCCCATGTTGACACAGCTGCTATCGGTGGCCAGGCAGCCAGGGGAGCTGGACTGGGAGTCGGCCGGGGAGCCCAGATCATAGAGCTGGATGGAGGAGATAGAGAAGAGAGGAGATGGAGGCGTGGAAGAGGATGTGGAGAAGATAGTGGTTTAGAGAAGAGGGGAATATGGGAGAGGTACCAATAGGCAGTAAACAAGTGGCAGTTACAAACGAGACAAAAAACGGTGACAAAGGAGAGACACAGGGTGTGAGCCGCCTGAGGAGATTCAGAGCACAGATTGAGAAGATGAAAATAAGGGAGAAAGATTGGAGAAAGGAAACTTTTCAATTCCTTGAAGGACAGAAGCTCAGGTCCCAATCTTCATTCCGCTCCTCTCTCTCTCTCTCTCTGTCTGGCTCTCAAAGTGACGAAACTAAACGGCAGACCAAAGTAACTGAGCGGACAAAGAGCACGGCCGACGTGCACAGAGCGTTAAAAAGGACAGGGGAACCTTGAGCGCCTAAATCCGTGGCCCTCACAAAAGCATTCCATAAAAACACATTAATATATGTTCAATCTCCTCCCGCCTCAACCCAAACTTTATGAGTTCTCATCGTTGAAGACGTGGCGGGGACGGAGGAGGGGTGGTGGGACAGAGGAACAGTGGGATGGATCGTAAAAAAAATAAAAAAAATAAAAAGCAGACAGTGAGTTATTCCGCCTGGGAGCTGCTGATTGGCTCTGACCTCCAGCGCAGCCTCCTTATTGGTCGGTGACCCTTCAGAGAGCGAAGGCTGCTCTGCTCTCTGGAGTCTGGGCAGACGTACAGCAGAGATTGTTAATGACTGAAACAAAGCAAAGACACTCGAGGGTGTCGGCAATTGATTTGGTGTGTGTGTGTGTGTGTGTGTGTGTGTGTGTGTGTGTGTGTGTGTGTGTGTGTGTGTGCGTGTGTGTGTGTGCGTGTGTGTGAGAGAGAGAGACTATTCTGTCGGACTGATATATGAGTCAATACTGTCCTTTGATTAAATGTGCAGTAGGGGAGATGTTTATGCAGAAAAGCATCCGTCTTCTCAGCATAGATCACAAAGTTGGGCTGTGCCAGAGGACTCATTGGGACGCCGCAGATTCAACCAGAGGAAATTAACAACAATTAACAACTCCACCTCCAGCCCCACTGCACACTTAAAGGAACACTCTGCCCATTTTCAACCAGCTTTGTATCATTAGAACATCAGTAGTATATCAGAAAACTGTAAACGGTTTTGAAGTATGTCATTTAATTTGACAGTTATTGAGTGTTAAAGTGTGGAGCAGTGACATCACTGGTCCACACTAACTCAAATGAATAACTCATTAACTCAAATCAACTCTCAATAACTGTCAAACTATTCATCATTCATCTAGTTTGACAGTTCCTGTGTCCACTATGCGGTCCGATACCAGTGGGCAAGGCATGAGGTTTTCCCACGAGGACCAGGAAGTAAACCTGAAAGCTGTAATTCCTTGAGTGGCCACTTGAGGCAGGGCTCAGAAGTCCCGTCGTTCCCGTTCACCCCCATGTTAAAATGCCCCACTTTGTAACAGTGATTAAGCATCTTTACAGCCTGGACCTTAACACGGTTTTGCTCTATATACAGTAGCTAATTTCACCTTTTCATAACAATTGTAGGGGGGGCATTTTTTATATAACTCGACCGTTTGGAGTAAAATAGACGATAGAAAAGGGGGTGATTGACAGGTCGCCTGTCCAGTGATCGCGCAGCTTGCCAATCAGGGACCAATAGCAGGCGGAGCTGCGGCTCTGGGAAACCCCCATCTCAGGTGAGCTGCGCAAGGACTCAACCCATTCCCTCCCACTCTGCTGATGAAAAATCAAGATGGCGACGGCCACCACTTCAACTCAAAACTGGAGTCCAAATCAATGGGATAGCTATGTCCATATTTTCATATACTTATACTTTTACACTGCACTGCCTCAGGTTCCTACCAACACACTTGCCAAGTCACCACTCCCTGCCCGGGCCCTAATAACAACTGAAGCAGAATGGAAATGAACAGCCACGGTGAAGACAGAGCCAGCTAATGTGATTTAAATTCTCTATATCAATAACCTTTATTTGTATAGCAGCACCTCTAACAATATGCAGCTCAAAGTGCTTTATAGAAGGCAGAAGGCAAATTAAAGTCACAATTATAGTCTAAAAAAATCCTCCCGCCAGACAGAGCACAAAGCCAGGGCACGTCCTTCATCATTATTACACACAGAACGCCTACTGCTGCTCACTGGTTTACATGTATTATCTACTGCTGCTCACTGGTTTAATGTATTATCTACTGCTGCTCACTGGTTTACATGTATTATCTACTGCTGCTCACTGGTTTACATGTATTATCTACTGCTGCTCACTGGTTTACATGTATTATCTACTGCTGCTCACTGGTTTACATGTATTATCTACTGCTGCTCACTGGTTTAATGTATTATCTACTGCTGCTCACTGGTTTACATGTATTATCTACTGCTGCTCACTGGTTTACATGTATTATCTACTGCTGCTCACTGGTTTACATGTATTATCTACTGCTGCTCACTGGTTTACATGTATTATCTACTGCTGCTCACTGGTTTACATGTATTATCTACTGCTGCTCACTGGTTTACATGTATTATCTACTGCTGCTCACTGGTTTACATGTATTATTCTACTGCTGCTCACTGGTTTACATGTATTATCTACTGCTGCTCACTGGTTTACATGTATTATCTACTGCTGCTCACTGGTTTACATGTATTATCTACTGCTGCTCACTGGTTTACATGTATTATCTACTGCTGCTCACTGGTTTACATGTATTATCTACTGCTGCTCACTGGTTTACATGTATTATCTACTGCTGCTCACTGGTTTACATGTATTATCCCCACGTCCACCTACACACATCATGCACATCACTCTCAATGATTACCCTCTGCCCAGCAATCATATTACAGCTACAAGTGGAGGAAAAAGTTCACTGTCAATATTAGATTGAGGTTACTCTAAATATTCAATTGTATTTATTTATTTATTTATTTATTTATTTATTTATTTATTTATTTATTTATTTATTTATGTTATCTTTATTTATCCAGGTTAACCTCATTGAGATTAAGAATCGCAGCAGTACAGAGTTAGAGATGCCACAACACATTTTATAGCATTATACATGATCAACAAACTTTCAATGTGTCATATAAAAGCAATTCAAAA
>NC_139651.1:14130014-14135014 GCF_964638095.1 Poromitra crassiceps | reverse complement strand
TGCACACGCTCGTGCACGCGCGCTGCTCAGCTCACACGTGTAACACCAGACGTGTGCACGTGCACGCACGCGGACGCATGCAACCGGCTAACAGGTAGATTATTGCCCACGCCGAATGTCTGGCAGGCAGGTCTAAGGACCCCTGCTGAGATTGAAGTGACATTTTTCTCAGGAGACGGAGAGAGACTTTCAGGGCTCTCAAAGAGAAAAGTAGAGACCAGCAGCAATGGGAGGAGAGAGAGATCAGAGAGAAAGGGAGAGAGGAGGAGAGAGAGATCAGAGACAGAGGGAGAGAGTATGAGAGAGAGATCAGAGAGAGAGGAGGAGAGATTAGAGAGAAAGGAGGAGAGAGATCAGAAAGAAAGGGAGAGAGAGATCAGAGAGAAAGGGAGTGAGGAGGAGATATCAGAGAGAAAGGGAGTGAGGAGGAGAGAGAGATCAGAGAGAAAGGGAGAGAGGAGGAGAGATCAGAGAGAAATAAGGAGAAGAGGAGAGAGATCAGAGAGAAAGGAAGAGAGGAGGGGAGAGAGATCAGAGAGAAATGAGGAGAGGAGAGAGATTAGAGAGAAAGGAAGACGTGAGTGGGGGAGAGCGACAAGGTGAAAGAGCAAAGAGGAGGAGAGAGATAGAGAGGAGAAAGCGAGGCAGAGGAGAAACGACATGGAGAGGGTGTAGAAGAGGCAGATGAGCGAGCGAGCCTGTTAAAGAGCAAAGAAGTTGGAGAGAGAGAGAGAGAGAGAGAGAGAGTGAAGCAGAAGAAAGGTGGTGAGGAGAACAGATGAGATGGCAGATGACAGGTCAGATGAGAGTGGCTGAGGGAAACAAATGAGAAATGAAAAACAGACAGACAAGACAAACGAGACAAACAGAAGGTGACGAGTGGAGAACATGATGATGGATAGACCAAAGGAGGAATAGAAAGCAGAGAGAGAGAGACTGATTTCAGGCAGATACATACTGTACACACACACACACACACACACACACACACACACACACACACACACACACACACACACATTACATGCTTCTTGATTTCTGATGCTTTGGCAGGATTGAAGTTAACTGAATTGAGAGAGGAGGAGTGCGAGTGACAGAGCGAGAGAGGTAAACACACAGATGAAGAGTGGGCTGTGAGAGGCTAGCTGGAGAGGCTAGCTGTGAGAGGCTAGCTGTGAGAGGCTAGCTGGAGAGGCTAGCTGGAGACGCTAGCTGGAGAGGCTAGCTGGAGAGGCTAGCTGTGAGAGGCTAGCTGGAGAGGCTAGCTGGAGATGCTAGCTGTGAGAGGCTGGAGAGGCTAGCTGGAGAGGCTAGCTGGAGAGGCTAGCTGGAGAGGCTAGCTGTGAGAGGCTAGCTGGAGAGGCTAGGTGGAGACACTAGCTGGAGAGGCTAGCTGTGAGAGGCTAGCTGGAGAGGCTAGCTGGAGATGCTAGCTGTGAGAGGCTGGAGAGGCTAGCTGGAGAGGCTAGCTGGAGAGGCTAGCTGGAGAGGCTAGCTGTGAGAGGCTAGCTGTGAGAGGCTAGCTGGAGATGCTGGCTGGAGAGGCAGGGGCCAAATGGGAGCATCTTCACAGGGGCTGTGTAGCTGGCAAGCCTCTTAAACGCTCCGGGTGCATTCGGGGTACGACAAGACTTTGCTCTTAAGGGGGCTTGTCCACGCGACCAAGCCGCGCCTCTGTGCCTCATAGCTAATTTATCACTTCCTCCGCCGAGAGGGAGAGAGACAGATAGAGACTGAGAGAGAGAGAGAGAGAGAGAGAGGGAGAGAAAGAGACAGAGAGACAGAGAGAGAGAGGGAGAGAGAGAGAGAGAGAGAGAGAGGGAGAGAGAGTGTGCCAAGAGGGCTTGAACCCCCACAGAGTTGGGGGCTCTTAAATATGAAAAATGTAATTTTTTTCTTTCTGACAGCCTGAGGAGACACGAGAGTCAAACTGAGAGCATATGGACGGCATAAACAGCATTGCAAATCACACTGGCACGCATGTACACCCCCCCCCCCCCCCCCACACACACACACACACACACACACACACACACACACACACACACCCACATACACACACACACACACACACACACACACACACATGCACAAACACACACACACACAAATCAGCATGTATACAAATCAGCAGGCGTCAGGCGATGCAGAGAGTGTCGAGCGATAAACGATCTGTCAGCCAGCTACCCGGCCCCGCGGCCCACACACACACACATTGGATCTCCACACCCAGAAGCAGTTACCATTTGAAAGCCGGGACCCCAAAGCAGGTTTAATGTTTTCCAGCAATGTTCTTTTGATTTGATTTATTATAGATATAAAGACAGACAATCCAAGGGAGTGAAACATGCACAAAGTGCGGATACTTATGTCCAGCACGGTCTTATTTAATCGAGGTTTCATCAGACACAAATCATTGATCATCTGAACAAACCAACTCTATTCTATGTGGCACCGCCGGGGAGACTGTTGAACATGTCCGACAGACGGCAAAAGTGCGAGACTTCAAGAGACATTCTGCTGTTCGTATGCTGTGCAGTCAATGAAAAGGAATCGCCAAACAGTCAGTTGATTAAATATGACTGTCTCGGCTCAAGCTTATGTCAAGTCTCAAAAGTCTGTATTGGCAGCTCAGTAGAAATCACAACCAAAGCCACATTTGAACTAGCGTCACCAAACCTGCTACTTTCTCTCATCAAAGGCACTTTCATAAGGTATTTGGATCTTTTATCATGCACATTTTAATATGAAACTTTACACATAGACTGTCAGATATCTGGAATAAAAGGGACTTGCGACAGCGGACAATTAACCTCTTGAATAGAACGCAAAGAAGGAGGAAGTACGTCACTCGTGTCCCCAAACAAAGGGGGTCGGGTTTGGGTAAAAGTGGTCAGCTATGGTGTTAGTTCCGTTACATGATAAGAAAGCTTACAGGTGGGGCAACATGCAGGTATGTAGAAACGTTTGACCTTTTGACCAATATGGAGAACAAACTGACATCAGCTGAAAGGGGGGGTTGGGGAAATTATACTGGTTATGAGAATTTGAAATAGTTATTAGGCCTGATTGCATTCAGACACAGCTGTAAAAAAACCCCACCAAAGTTCTGCTCACCAATGCGATTCAGCCATTTATTATAATTGCTGTGAACAGCCTTGTGGTGGTGAAGCAGTTGTAGTGGAATAATGGAGGGATATTAGTTGAAAGAAAGTCACTTTTGATGTGCAGCGCTATGTTGCTATTAGCTGTAAATGACTGCTAATCTGAAGCACTAATAGTCACTAATGGTTTCTAGTCAGGCTAGTGGCAAAGGCTAGGTAAAGTAGCACGCATGTAAATTAGCCTGCTGTTTGCTGCTGCATATTCACAGTCTATCCTGCTTATATGTCTATGCAATATAGTGCAATATAGTGAACAGGGCAATTACAATAGACTTAATTGATTTCAGCACACGCCTACACAGTTCCTGTAACAATTAATTATCAAATTGATGATTATGAAATTTGGTTGCATACAAATGCAACATAATTAGAATCACACATGTTTGTTTCTGCTTTGTGTTGTAACTGTACTACGGTGATTTCCTTAAAAAAGGTTAGTACGCTACAGAATTTGGATTATTTTAGATTTATTATGCATAAAATGTTTTGGCGATGCGCTGCTCAGTGACACAAACTGGATTTTTCTTCTTTGAACGATTGCTCTTTTTGTGCTGGTCATTTGGATGGGCTCCCTCCATACTGTAGGTGGCGCTGTGCAACAATCGCTTACCGTGGAACATCTGACCCTGAGTGTTTAGCAAGGCGGCCGCCCTGACCTCCTAATGCCTTTACACTGCCTTTTCAAGCCCCCCTGCAGTCAACTTTTCCTACCTGTGCAACCATAAACTTTCTATGAAAACGTAGATGTGCGCGTGCTGTATCAACGCAGGCCAGCTTTTACGCCAAAGAACTTAACATTTGATAAAAACCCGAAGCGAATAGATTGTCACAGCAGCGCTGTTCTCTCTCTGTCTGATCTCTCTTTGTTCAACTCTTTGTCTGCGCCTAGAGTGGAAATACCGGAAACAGTCGCAGCCATGACAGTCTACCACCAGCCATCTGATGATGATGATGATGATGATGATGATGATCTTCTTCTTCTTCTTCTTCTTCTTCTTCTTCTTCTTCTTCCTCCTCTCGCTGTCCAACTCCCCCTGCGTCCTCGACCCTTGAGAGATATCCCTTTCAAAACGACAAGTTCAACGCTGGTGCATTCCCGGTCAACATGATCATCTTGGGCACAGTCCCGGTGCTTTTCATAGACAGAGACCTTCTGTATTGGCTTTAATGCATTTGCGTTTGATTTGGTCCAGCGAGGGAGTGACTCACAACTTTATCTCGATTCCCATAAACCTCCGTGCTGTGATATGATTCACTGCGCTGCATCAACACAGCAGCAGATGCTCGAATACTCGTATATTTCCTCCGCTCCCTTTGCTCATATTAATGCGTATAATCAAACGTTGTTGTTGTTGTTGTGGTCGTGTGAGAAAGCCCAGTTCATATTCTGGTCAGAGAGACCAACTCTGTGTCATCACAGATGCTGTTGTTTCCTCCTCTTTGTTATGATCCCACTCCTCCTCCTCTGATCACCAGGCCTCCCTCTTTCCTCTCAGAATCTAACAGACACGCGTGCGTCTCCATCGCTCTCTCTTTCTCTTCTCCTCCTCTGATCACCAGGCCTCCATCTTTCCTCTCAGAATCTAACAGACACGCGTTCGTCTCCATCGCTCTCTCTTTCTCTTCTCCTCCTCTGATCACCAGGCCTCCCTCTTTCCTCTCAGAATCTAACAGACACGCGTGCGTCTCCATCGCTCTCTCTTTCTCTTCTCCTCCTCTGATCACCACGCCTCCCTCTTTCCTCTCAGAATCTAACAGACACGCGTGCGTCTCCATCGCTCTCTCTTTCTCTTCTCCTCCTCTGATCACCAGGCCTCCATCTTTCCTCTCAGAATC
>NC_139651.1:14107514-14125014 GCF_964638095.1 Poromitra crassiceps | reverse complement strand
GGCCGCTGTACAGCAGCAGTCCATCGGCCACGTCGGTGATGAACTCCAGCGACACGTGGCTCTCGAAGCAAAGCATCATGGGAGGAAACCAGGCATAGCCGTTGCCATGGAAACTGTGCTTGTTCTGCTGGCACTCGGGCCCCTCGAACTGAGCCGGGCATTGGCACCTCGGGGTGGAGGAGAGAGAGAGAAGAGAAAGTCAGGGTAACCTTTTAGGGGTGGGGGAGAGAGAGAAGAGAGGAAATCAGGGTAACCTTTTAGGGGTGGGGGAGAGAGAGAGAAGAGGAAATCAGGGTAACCCTTTAGGGGTGGGGGAGAGAGAGAAGAGGAAATCAGGGTAACCCTTTAGGGGTGGAGGAGAGAGAGAAGAGGAAATCAGGCTAACCCTTTAGGGGTGGAGGAGAGAGAGAAGAGGAAATCAGGGTAACCCTTTAGGGGTGGGGGAGAGAGAGAAGAGGAAATCAGGGTAACCCTTTAGGGGTGGGGGAGAGAGAGAAGAGGAAATCAGGGTAACCCTTTAGGGGTGGGGGAGAGAGAGAAGAGGAAATCAGGGTAACCCTTTAGGGGTGGGGGAGAGAGAGAAGAGGAAATCAGGGTAACCCTTTAGGGGTGGGGGAGAGAGAGAAGAGGAAATCAGGGTAACCCTTTAGGGGGGGGGGAGAGAGAGAAGAGGAAATCAGGGTAACCCTTTAGGGGTGGAGGAGAGAGAGAAGAGGAAATCAGGGTAACCCTTTAGGGGTGGAGGAGAGAGAGAGGAGGAAATCAGGGTAACCCTTTAGGGGTGGGGGAGAGAGAGAAGAGGAAATCAGGGTAACCCTTTAGGGGTGGAGGAGAGAGAGAAGAGGAAATCAGAGTAACCCTTTAGGGGTGGAGGAGAGAGAGAGGAGGAAATCAGGGTAACCCTTTAGGAGTGGGGGCGAGAGAGAAGAGGAAATCAGGGTAACCCTTTAGGAGTGGGGGAGAGAGAGGAGGAAATCAGGGTAACCCTTTAGGAGTGGGGGAGAGAGAGAAGAGGAAATCAGGGTAACCTTTTAGGGGTGGGGGAGAGAGAGAAGAGGAAATCAGGGTAACCCTTTAGGAGTGGGGGAGAGAGAGAAGAGGAAATCAGGGTAACCTTTTAGGGGTGGAGGAGAGAGAGAAGAGGAAATCAGGGTAACCCTTTAGGGGTGGAGGAGAGAGAGAAGAGGAAATCAGGGTAACCCTTTAGGAGTGGGGGAGAGAGAGAAGAGGAAATCAGGGTAACCTTTTAGGGGTGGAGGAGAGAGAGAAGAGGAAATCAGGGTAACCCTTTAGGGGTGGAGGAGAGAGAGAAGAGGAAATCAGGGTAACCCTTTAGGGGTGGAGAAGAGAGAGAAGAGGAAATCAGGGTAACCCTTTAGGGGTGGAGGAGAGAAGAGGAAATCAGGGTAACCCTTTAGGGGTGGAGGAGAGAGAGAAGAGAAAGTCAGGGTAACCCTTTAGGGGTGGAGGAGAGAGAGAAGAGGAAATCAGGGTAACCCTTTAGGGGTGGGGGAGAGAGAGAGGAGGAAATCAGGGTAACCCTTTAGGGGTGGAGGAGAGAGAGAAGAGGAAATCAGGGTAACCCTTTAGGGGTGGGGGAAAGAGAGAAGAGGAAATCAGGGTAACCCTTTAGGGGTGGAGGAGAGAGAGAAGAGGACATAAGGGTAACCCTTTAGGGGTGGAGGAGAGAGAGAAGAGGACATCAGGGTAACCCTTTAGGGGTGGGGGAGAGAGAGAAGAGGAAATCACAATAACTTTATTGATAACGATAACAATTGACAAATATAATTTAGACTCATCTGCTGCTCTGACCCCAATCTCCGTCTTTCTGAAATACTTCTTATATTATTTCCTGCTCCTCTGTTTCTTTCTCCTCTAAGACAGCCTTCCCCGTCAGCCATCTCTCTTGCTCTGTCTCCCTCTCTCTCCCTGTATCCCTCTGTCTCTCTCTCCCTCTCTCTTTCTCTGTCTCCCTCTCTCTCAGTATCCCTCTGTCGCTCTCTCTCGCTCTCTCTCTGTCTCTCTCTCTCCCTCTCTCTGGCTCAGCATCTCTCGATTCAATTCAAAGTGGCTTTATTGGCATTGGATACTGTACAGAGATATGTGTTGCCAGAACAAACATATACACACCCAAATCGTAACATACTGTACATGTACTGTATACAAACAAAGACATCACAATATACATTGTAGCAAACAGAATAATGTTACAGTCACATATTGTTTACAGGGAAATGTTCATTGTAGTAATAATAGAACTGTCAGACTGTAACAGACGGAGTCGCTGCCCACAGACTCTTCTCTTCTCCTCCACGTACAGTACGATCACTAGGTTCATTTTGTTCCAACGGAGAGAGGAGTTATGGAACGTGTTTTTCAAATTCAGGATATTTGTTTAACTCGCTCTCTCTCCCTCTGTCTCTCTCTCTCTCTCTCTCTCTCTCTCTCCCTCTGTGTCTCTCTCTCTCCCCTCTTTCTCTCGCTCTCTCTCTGATGCAGATGTTCTCATTAGTGGTGATACCACAGGGAAATTTGCCACCTCACTCCCTTCTCTCCATCAGTGCCTCCATCCTCTATGTTGGGAAAATAAAGTATCTCTTCCTCTCCACACCTTCTCACCTCTCATCTTCTCACCTCTCATCTTCTCACCTCCTCTCTCTGTGCCATCAGAATTCTGAGCTTGACTTTTATCTCAGGATTCAGATTAATTCTGGCTTTATTCTCAGCATCTGAGAATCCCTTCCCAGTAATCCTCTTCCACATCCTCGGGTGTTCTTACCACAGGGGGAGTTCTGAGGGTAAACACTCCAACGTTTGATTCCAACCGCTCCAAACACAGCAGTGTTGAAAGTGCCCTGAAGGAGGCAAACATAGCCTGCTCTCTGCTCTGACAACAGGATGCACAGTTAGCATTCCCTCTGTCTGTTGCCTAATATCCACACCTCCCATTTCCTCTCATTGCTTCAATCCATCCCTCAGCATCTGTTAGCCGGCTGCATCTTTCTGTCCTGTAACACTTGTTTGTGCTCATCATAATAATATTAATATAATAATATTCAACACATCCTTGTATTCTTCCAGCAGAATAAAGGATTATATCGCTCGTTACAGCTATTGAATAGGTGGAACAAGCGAGGTGCTTATGACTGCTGGCAATAGGCAGTCGTAAGAGATTCACATACAACATACACACACGTCTCTTTTAAAATCGCACAGTAGCACATAGTGTCACAGTACCAAATAGTATCACCTCGACTTTACTAGCTTTTGGTAGTACCTGTTGGTTTCCAAACAGGAGAATTTGGGAAATCCTACTTGCGAGAGGGTAAGCTAAACTGGTAGCTACCGTTAGCATACTGTATGACGATGCTCTCTGGCCAATCGGTAGTCTGCAGTTTTGTCACGTGACCTTTTGGTATTGCCTCAGCCCGCTTGGGAACCTCGACGGAGGTGGAAAACCAAAAAAAGGCGAGTCGAGTCAAGGCGAGATGAGCCTGAGTGTTTCTCCATGCAGGGTCATTTGCACTGCTCCTCATACGTGATGTTTCCCTCTGGTTTATCTCATTCACACAATTATTCTCTCACCCTCGTGGATCCTGCTACATCATCCACAGGAACACACACCCCAACAAAATGATGTGCACAAGTACACACACACGCACGCACGCGTGTGCACACACACACACACACACACACACACACACACACACACACACACACACACACACACACACACACACACACACACACACACACCTCATTGGTGTGATAGACAGCTCATTTCTCATCCAAATGTTCCTTCCTGCTCTTCCTGGCTCTCATCAGGGCTGAAAATGTTCATCATAAAAAGAGGAGCTGACAGAAAAAGTCTGGGAACCACTGCTGTGCTGTATATGTAATATAATGTAATGCATTGCAATGTGACACACAAGCCACAAAGGTGTCTGTGTGTGTGTGACACAGCATCACGCAAGCTTTCCGGGCGAGAGACAATCAGAGACATGTCTCTGTGTTGGCAGCATCATGTGAGCTCTCTGGGCGAGAGACAATCACAGACATGTCTCTGTGTTGGCAGCATCATGCGAGCTCTCTGGGTGAGAGACAATCAGAGACATGTCTCTGTGTTGGCAGCATCATGTGAGCTCTCTGGGCGAGAGACAATCAGAGACATGTCTCTGTGTTGGCAGCATCATGCGAGCTCTCTGGGTGAGAGACAATCAGAGACATGTCTCTGTGTTGGCAGCATCATGCGAGCTCTCTGGGTGAGAGACAATCAGAGACATGTCTCTGTGTTTGCAGCATCATGTGAGCTCTCCGGGTGAGAGACAATCAGAGACATGTCTCTGTGTTGGCAGCATCATGTGAGCTCTCTGGGTGAGAGACAATCACAGACATGTCTCTGTGTTGGCAGCATCATGTGAGCTCTCCGGGTGAGAGACAATCAGAGACATGTCTCTGTGTTGGCAGCATCATGTGAGCTCTCTGGGTGAAAGACAATCACAGACATGTCTCTGTGTTGGCAGCATCATGTGAGCTCTCCAGGTGAGAGACAATCACAGACATGTCTCTGTGTTGGCAGCATCATGCGAGCTCTCTGGGCGAGAGACAATCAGAGACATGTCTCTGTGTTGACAGCATCACGCGAGCTCTCTGGGTGAGAGACAATCAGAGACATGTCTCTGTGTTGGCAGCATCATGCGAGCTCTCTGGGCGAGAGACAATCAGAGACATGTCTCTGTGTTGACAGCATCATGCGAGCTCTCTGAGTGAGAGACAATCAGAGACATGTCTCTGTGTTGGCAGCATCATGTGAGCTCTCCGGGCGAGAGACATAGTTTTAGTTTCGACGGCCAAGCCCTACAATCCTCTTAAGACGGCTTTGTTTCGCTCGCTCGCTGTCTGCTGGGAGCTGTTTGCTGTAATCCCAAATCCCCAAATCCCATTATTAATCCCAGTGCCTCCATTATCTACATGTCCCTTCTTTTCATTTCTCCACAATGTTTTTATTGACATTTTAACACCATGAAATACAGAAATACAGCCATTCATCAAATACAACATCCAATTACTGCATTAACAAAAAAGACCCTGCCATGCTGCATTTTGGAAACTTGCAGTGGGACGTGTGTGTGTGCACGCCCGAGTGTGTGTGTGTGTGTGCGTGCCCGTGTGTGTGTGTGTGCGTGCCCGAGTGTGTGTGTATGTGTGTGTGCCCGAGTGTGTGTGTGTGTGTGTGTGTGTGTGTGTATGTGTGTGTATGTGTGTGTATGTGTGTGTGTGTGTGCGTGCCCGAGTGTGTTTGTGTGTGTGCGTGCCCGCGCGTGCCTGTGTGTGTGTGTGTGTGTCTGTGTGTGGCCGTACGTGGTCGCAGCTATTATTCTCTCCTCATTTGCTCCCTTTTTTCTTTTCTCCCCATCGCCTCTCCTCCTGTCCCCCTCCCACTCCTCTCCTCCTGTCCCCCTCCCACTCCTCTTCTCCTGTCCCCCTCCCACTCCTCTTCTCCTGTCCCCCTCCCACTCCTCTTCTCCTGTCCTCCTCCCACTCCTCTCCTCCTGTCCCCCTCCCACTCCTCTTCTCCTGTCCTCCTCCCACTCCTCTCTCCTCCTCCTGTCCCGTACTTGTCTTCTCTTCCTCATGTCATCTCCTTCTTTTTCTCTCAGCTCCTCTCCTCCTCCTCGTCGTCCTCTCTCTCTCTCTCTCTTCTCTGTAACAGTAGATGTTACAGGGTTCAGGTACTGTCGCAGCATCAAACATGTGACAGTCATACATGTGTGTGTGTGTGTGTGTGTGTGTGTGTGTGTGTGTGTGTGTGTGTGTGTGTGTGTGTGTGTGTGTGTGTGGTTTGACAGGTGTAGCTGTGTTGCCTCCCGTCTCATCCTCTGTCTCTCTTCCTCTCCCTGTTATCTCCTCCTCTGACATTTAACATCGACAGATTCCACATCTCATCCTCTTTCTCTCTCTCTGTTATCCGTCTGACATTTCACCAAGACACATCTCCCACAGTCCCATCCAGCCTGTGTTTGGCCCACGTCCGCACATGGCATTGAGAATACAGCAGGAACAAAACAACCTGTCTGTCTGACGGCTTCCATAGAGAAAGTGGTGAGCTGAAATCTCTGCTCGAGCGGAGGTTGCCTCATACTGCGGTATGGCGCCCCCTTGTGGAAACAACAGTCGCTGCTCCACCCCCTCTGCCGATCTGCGGCGAGCCGTAGACTAGCACCATGGTTCCTCCGAAACATGCGCAGTTGCCAGCCGCTTCTTTTCACCTGACAGCGGGTAGCTTCACCGGCCGGAACGTAGCATGTGGCGGGATCACGCTATTCCCACCAGTTCCCTTCCGCCCCGAAACAGGCGCCCCGACCGACCAGAAGAGGTGCTAGTGCAGCGACCAGGACACATACCCTCAATCCACCTTCCCACCCGCAGACACAGCCAACATGGACGCCTGACCAACCCGCCTCTAGCGGCCAAATATATGTTGCCTTCTAACCATTTGAAAGATGTTTTTGTGAACCTCCATCTTTGGTCTGGGTGAGTGTGTGAGTGTGTGTGTGTGTGTGTGTGTGTGTGTGTGTGTGTGTGTGTGTGTGTGTGTGAAATCCAGGGATTATGTTTCGCTTGCTTCCAGCCAGTCATTCTGCTCTGATCTGCTGTGTCCAGCCAGCCAGACTCAAATCCTGCCCTTTTCCCTCTCTGCTTTTAATTAAAATAAGAAGAAGAGCAAATGGAACTTCTACAAGACAGCGAGACAGCTACATACTCTTAACTTAAAGGGACAGCTCACCCTAAAATCCAAAATACATATTTTTCCTCTCACCTGTAGTGCTATTTATCCATCTATATCGTTTTGTGTTAGTTACCTGAGTACGAGAGATATCGGCCGCAGAGTTTCTGCCTTCTCTCCAACACAATGGAACTGGATGGCACTCGGCTTGTGGTGCTCAAAGCACCAAAAAAATACATTTGAAAAACTCAACAGCAATGTCTCTTTCCAGAAATCGTGACCCGGTTACTCAAGAGAATCCACAGACCTTGTTGTGATGTCATGTAGGAACAATTTTCTTTTGTAGGAACTAGCTAGCAGCTAGCGGGTGTAGTTCGGTCAAAATAAAATAGTTCCTCCTTGAAACTGCTCATAACGAGGTCTGTGGATTATCTTGAGTCATGACTTTGTGGAAAGAGACATTGCTGTTGAGTTTTTCAAATGTTTTTTTTTTGGCGCTTCGAGCACCACAAGCCGAGTGCCATCCAGTTCAATTGTATTGGAGAGAAGGCCGAAACTCTGCGGCCGATATCTCCAAAACTCAGGCAACTAACACAAAATGATAGATAGATAAATATCACAGCAGGTGAGAGGGAATATATGTATTTTGGATTTTAGGGTGAGCTGTCCCTTTAACAGCGAGACATACTCTTAACTTAACTGATGCTTTGTGCCACTGTACGGGGAGAGGTCTGTGATGAGACGTGATGTTGGGATGCTCACACACACGTTGAGCGTGCGAGTAGATCTGAATCCTACACAGAGTTACAGTTGAGACAGCGAGGGGGGGAAAACGCTTCCTTGTTTCATTTAATTGGTTGCAGAGCGTCCTTCACACACCCACCTTTAAAGATCTCCGCCTGAAGACACAGAGAATCAGTGTGAATTATACAGTTTAAACAGGGCCACCATGTCTGCTCTCATGCCAGAAACACCAAAGGACTTCTTCTTCTTATCATAATTTGTAGTTGAAAGCGCTCATCTGCAGTATGGTGTCCCTGCTGGAACACTGTCGCCCAACTGTTGGCCTTGATTACGTAGGGATTTATGCAACTGAAGAGACTTTCTTTCCCGTCGGCTTTTGAAAGCAGGACTGGCAAGACGTGACAGCGAACATGATCTGGGTTTTTTTCCCATCACGTTTTTTCCCATCTAGTCGGGATGTTGTAAAAGCGCTGTTTCTATTTATAAAGCTAGGAGATCTGTCATCAAGCGTCTTTGAGTTCACGCATCTCTGAGTCCTTGAAAGCGCTCTATAAGTCCCATGTATTATTATTATCTGTGTTTTCAGTTTGAAGAATGTTGGAAAGTGTCAGTTCTTAACAGTAGAAAGGCAGGCTGTTAAACGCTGCCAGACCTGCCAAGCATCACACACTACTACAGCCTTATGAACTGAATCTTCATACACTTAAATAGGTATAAGTGGAAAATGTCTGCGCTCTTTCTGTGAAGTCAAAATACGAATGGAAGGAAGATCAACAATCCGCCCACTATAAACTAAAGGTACAATAAATCAATAAAAAGAGGCCAACTGTTGCAAACAACGTCAACATTTGTATACGAGTCACTTCACAGTGATCTCCAGAGGTTTAGGTGAGCAAATCTCACACAGACGTCGGATGATCTTCAAAAGCTTGTCCATATTATCGTCTGCCTCGTCAATTTCCTATCTTAAACCCATTAGTGGAATGGTGCTGAACGTTAAAGAAGCCAAAAAAGATAAACTCCATCTCTGAGGCCTAGTCCATACATACACGGGTATTTTTAAAACACTTTTTTTTCCTCCTCCATTTAAAAATAATAATAAAATCCTGTCCACACCCTCCATGAGAATACAAAAAAAGATGAATAACATCTGCTGCGTTCACGCTGTGAAGCAGTCTCCACTCAAAAGCCATTATTTCCTATGTCAGGCGATGAATTCTTGGTCACGCAAAAGAGTGGAAAGTAGTTCAACCTGAATGGATCAGATCCACACTCACTTCTCACAAGAGGACAAGTCAGCACGGCTTTGGTTGCCTGGCAACAAACTGAGCGCTTTGCTTCGTTTCTGTCACTTTTTTCCCCCAAAAACGAGCAGATCACGGATTTCAAGCAGAAGAGTAAAGTAAGAGAAATAAAGCAAGGCTGACTTATAAACATGTAATTAAATCGAACAATACTGACGACATGTAAAGTAGTAGGCTCGTCGGTTCCTAACACACACTCAACACACACTAGAAACGACTGCCTTGTGGTTGTGCAGTATGCCTCTGCCAACAAGCCTAGTTTGAAGAAATTGCCTCAAGCCGTTAATGAGATATCACATTATCGAGCATGGAATGGACGACGGACGTGAGGTCCCAGTGACCTTGAACTTTGACCTTTGACCACCAAAATCAGTTCATCCTTGTGTCCGAGTGGATGTTTGAGCCAAATGTGAAGAAACGACCGGAAGGCGTTAACGAGCAATGCTGTCTGACAGATGTCAATATCTGTTTCCTTACTGTATACCCATAATAACCCTTGTGTTTTGTATCCTATAGTTAGCTGATGTTCTCACTCTGAACGAAGCACCTCACAGTTCTCCTGGAAGAGGACTGAGATGCATTTGCAGCTGTCTAATTGGCGTTATTTGGTGCCAGCGTAGTTTGAATGGCATCTCAATCATCTGGCTAAACAGACCAAACTGAAGGACACAGTTGAAATAAACCACTGTGAACATGCTTGGTGTGAACGCACCCTTATTAACCTCACACTCTACAGCTGGAGATGATGTGAAGGAGGGACGTCACCTCTCATTCCAATATTTTGGGGCTTTCGTGTTAGTTAGTTAGTTAGTTAGTTAGTTAGTTAGTTTTTTTAACCTCCAAATTAGTGGATGGAAGCCTGTGCTGTTTGCCATCACTTCCTTACTTTTAATTAACTGTATACCTGAAAATCTCCACTAGATGAAGATATATGTTCAGGTTATAAAAACAGCTGTAATATACTTTAACACAGTCTGGGGATCCAAAATATTTCCCTCTAGAATGATAAAAAATACAACTTCATCTTACGGTAATTAATCTTCGTTTCCAGCAGCAACACACCAGTGAGAAGCAACATGCATTACTGTAAATGAGGAAAAATCAATGTAATAAGACCTGGGAGTAAAATTAACAGCGAGGCAGTTTTATAGGGATATTACAACAATGGCTGCCTTCATATAAAAAAAAAGAGAAGAAGAAGCGTCCTTTAATAGCACCGGGCAGATGGTTTGTTTTGATGTGTTCATTTCCTGCACATTTTTAATCACCAGCCAGCATCATTTGAGACAGGAGAGTTTGCCCCAAGACTACACACTCACTCACACACACACACACACACACACACACACACACACACACACACACACACACACACACACACACACACACACACACACACTCACACTCACACTCACACTCACACTCACACACACACACACACACACACACACACACACACACACACACAGACACACACAGACACACACGCACGCAAATGCACACAGCACCCGCGGCGCTTTGCCTTCATTTCTTCACAGTCTCAAAAGTATATGCTTTGGTGTTATGCTACTCTTTTAATTTCCCTTATTCCCTCTTTCTGTTCCCTCCTCTCCATCTCTTAAAATGGCATAAAAGTACAAGCGCACTCCTCATTCACCATAAGTGCAGGGAGACGTCCACTTGAGCTGTTTTGTTGGTTTTACCTGAATAGAGACACTGCATGAAATAGGCCACGCCCATCACGGGGGAAAACTCTCCATTCACTCCCATACACCAGCGTCATTTTCCTTCAATTAAACGTAGCTAAAAGCTGTTGTGTGGTGGTGCTGCACAGACAACAAATGTAAAAAAAAATCGCCAATTAACGTTTTTTTTGTACTCCGGAGCAAAACAAGGAAGCCATTGAGAATTGGCGAGGAGAAAAATGTGGATCTAGCTGTCAAGGAAGTAAGTTGGAGTGTTCATCTTCCGTATATATGATCTTTGTGTGCAACATGTGACATAGGAGAACGCCAGGATCAGGGGCGTATGCAGAAATTGAATTATAGGTGGGCCTGCATCAAATTGGGTGGGCCTGGATAGGAAGGGGTGCAGATGCCCGCCCGAAAAATTTGACGTGTTATTTTACTAAAAATAATGCATTTGACCATCATTTCAAGTAGAATGATACCACCCAAGCAAGAATATTTCAAGTGTTTCAAGTGCTTTACTGAAATATTTGGACCATATAATGATAATACAATTATCTCAACCTTAAAAGGTTACATATAGGTGCCAAATGTTGCATACATGAATGCTTATACTTGTGTGTATACTGTTACTTTATACAGAAATTAGAACCACTGATCCATATACTGCTGTGAGTTTAAAAAATAACAACACTGAGGCTGCTTCAAGTTTGAACAAGACGCCTCTGGTTTATTTATCCACAGAGAGAACAAAATTCCTAGATGTCATGAAGTTGTCATGCATTAGACTCTGGAGATGATGTGCCCTGCGTTTTTACAAAAGTAACAAAACCATTGGCTAGCAATGCAGCAGCAAGTTTGCCTCTAGAAAACAACCAATTAATATTTTTTTTTTTTTTTTTTTTTTTTTTTTTTTTTTTGGGTGGGCCAGGGCAAGAAGTGGGTGGGCCTGTGCCTACCCAGGCCCACCCGTAGATACGCCCCTGGCCAGGATTGGGGGGTGGGGGGGTTTGTTTTCCCCCGTTTTGGGCGTGGTTTCTGAATGATGACGCGCTCTGCAGTGTCTCTATTACCTGAGATCCATAATCTCCCAGGACCTAAAGTGAGAGGCCAACATAGGCACCGTCAGCAAGAAGGCTCAGCGGAGGTTGTACTTCCTGTGCCAGCTCAGGAAGTGCAAACTGCCCCAGGAGCTGCTGGTACACTTCTACACTGCCATCATCCAGTCTGTCCTCTGCAACTTCATCTCTGTCTGCCACCAACCAGGACAGTCAGGCACAGACTGCAACGGACAGTCTGTATCCGTATCTGTGCCAACCTGCCCTGAGTGCTCTCCTCCATCCAAGACTTGTACTCCTCCAGAGTGGAGAAAAGGGCAGGAAAGATCATCCCTGACCCCTCTCACCCTGAACATGATCTGTTTGAACTCCTCGCCTCCGGCAGGCGCTACAGAGCACTGTACGCCAAAAACCACCAGACACAAAAACACTTTCTACCCAGAGGGCATCACTCTGATGAACACTTAAACCAGAAAATGTATTTCATGTCCATTGTGCTAGTGGCATTATCTTCCTCTAACGAGACCTTAAATCATTTGAAATATATCCAAGCAAGCCGAATCTCTGACTGAAAAACTGTTACTTTAATTGATTCTGTATTACCGTTTGTTACTATGCTTTTATTTGCACATCCTCCCCGCCCAGTTTAGATTGATGAGGATCTTGGCACGGTGGAAACCACTATCAAAACGCTCGACCAGAAACTTAAGAATCAACTTTGATTCCAATATCAATTTTGAAACTCAAGTACACGAGGTTATTGGGTCATGTTTTTATCAGCCAAGAAATGTTTCTCCAGTGGGAGTGTGAGCTGTGAGCACGTGCTCAAACACCCACCGGCTCATAGAGAAGTGTTGTATGGAGCAGGAAAGACCAGCCAAGATCAAGTCACTGAGGAATAAACCCACACTACGCCATCGTCAATAATATACTCAGCTGTCTTTTCTCTCTCTTTTATTATCTTTCTTGTTTGGGGTTTTGATTCCTTGTGTTTTCTTCAAAGATTGGGAGATGTTTACGTCTGTGGAGCACACAGGGGACGATGTGGGTGATAATCACAAGGCATACCGCTGTTGTTAAACTGCTGACACTGAATTAGCTATCGACTATCAACCCACTCCATTGATTTGACTGAGCTACACAGACTTACACTCACGTCTGAGTCAAATATTCCTCTTCTTTTAAATTCTCCATTACTCTGATCACATTGATTTGACTGATTACCAACAAGCATTGGGTCTTAATGATGCCAAACAAAATTCAATCCTGAAACTAGAGACAAATATAAATGAATGAATAAATGAATGGATGAATGAATTAATGCATAAATAAATAAACAAACAAACAAACAAACAAACATAACCAGATTGTTGTTTGTATAGAAAGCCAAAGTGGAACGTCACTTCCTGCTTTAGCACTGTACCAGAGATTTTCATCCGCCATTTATTTTCCCATAGACATTTCCTAAAATGCTTATAAAAAGAGTTTTACTTGTTCAAACCAAACGGTACAGCTATATTCAGAAACAGAAGAGATCGCAGAACATTTTACTTGGACCAAAACATAAAACAAAATGGGTTTAAAGAAATATTTTTTTATGTTGTTTTTTTAAGTTTTGGTCTGAATGAAATGTTCTATGGTCTCTCCCGATTCTAAATATAGCTGAACCGTTTGGTTTGAACAGGCAAAACAATTTTTATAAGCATTTTACGAAATGTCTATGGGAAAATAAATGGCGGATGAAAATATCTGGTACAGTGCTGAAGCAGGAAGTCACTTTGACTCTCTATTGGTTTACTGGCTTATGACTGAAGGTCAAAGATTAAACTTGCCATAAATCACTGGTTGCAACATGTAGCGGAGGGGAGAGAGCAGTTGAGCAGGAAGAGCCAACAGACGAAAGCAGCTCTGACACAGAGAGGAGACCCAGAGGGGTTCATTGGCTTTCATAGCGTTATAATGAGGCTTCCATTGCCAGGCTAACAGGGCAGCTAAAGTAGCCACGGTCCCACACAGGCGTCAGAAGAAAGACAAAGGTTAAAGCAATTCTCTCCAATTTAACCGCTGCGGCTGAGCTACAACATCAAAGAGCTGAGAGAGAGAGAGAGAGAGAGGAGAGAGAGAGAGAGACAGAGAGAGAGAGAGAGAGAGAGGGAGAGAGAGAGAGAGAGAGAGAGACACAGAGAGAGAGGTAGAGAGAGAGAGAGAGAGAGAAGGAGAGAGAGAGAGAAGCCGACCAATTAGAGATGATAAGGAATAGGCTGTAATGGTAAATGATGTCCTTACACTGCTTCAACTCCATCTCTGATCTGGGCAAACACTCACACACACACACACGCACATGCACACACACACACAAACGCGCGCGCGCGCGCGCGCGCACGCACACACGCACACACACACACACACACACACACACACACACACACACACACACACACACACACACCAATCACAGCCCATTCTCACATCAAGGCAGTCCATATAAATATGGCTCCCTTCTACAATGAACCCTGCTCCACCAGTGCAGGCACACACATCACTACTGCTGCTGCTGCTGCTGTGCCTCCACCACCTGCAGCCTCCACCTTTCTACTTCAGAGTCTGCATGGCTCAAAGGTTTTCAACTCGTACTCCATGTCTGGTTTTGCGCTCACCCTTGTATACCCATGGGGGACTCTTCTGCATTGCGCTCAATCCCTGGTTAGCTTAGCATGCTGCTTGGCTAATCCAGGGAGCGTCTAAAGAGTGGAGCAATCAGCGACAAACATAACTGTATTTCCATTTGTTGCAATAAATGGTTACTGAACAAATAATAAATCAATAGACTCAGATGAAGGTGGCCAGCCTCGTCTCCCTACCGTGAGAGGAGTCTGGCACCACAGGTCTCCATAGTGGGATTGCGATGGGCGGCGCTTAGCGGCAGTGCCCTTGGAAAATAGTTTCAAACAATCCAACTTGCCGTTTTCAGCGTGTAGCAACGAGCTAGCGTGTAGCTTTCTGCCGTTAGCTTGCTAGCTAGTTAGCGTTGTTGTTTTCACTGAGGCGGCAGGGCACTATTTACAGCGACACACAGGGAGGAGGGAGCAGAAGCCGCTCTGATTGACATGGTCGGAGCCAATGACAGAGCTTGTAAAAAGCCGGGGGCGGACATCCGGCTGCCACCGAAACAGTCGCTCCAATGGGAGAGCAGAGTAGAGCAGGGGAGGGTTTATCCCAGTTATGGAGACCTGTGGCGCCAGACTCCTCTCACGGTAGGGAGGGAGGGGAGGCTGGCCAGCGAGACTAGATTCATACAGACTCTTAACTGGGGAAAACACTTACTTGACAATGTATGTGTGCGTATGTGTGTGTGTATGTGCATGCACTATGTGTGTGTTGCATGTATAACAGTTTGTCAACATGATCTTTCAGTCGAAGCAAACCAGGGGCATCATTTCAATAATGTGTGCAGCAACACGCCAGTGTGTCAATGTAAACAGTTTCAGAGTATTGCATCACTCTATTCATGTATTTATACATCTACATTCACTTATTGATTCTTTTGACAAGCTTGATAGCTAAACGAGAGCTTGCTCACTTGGGTCATGTCAGGCTGGGTTTGTCTTAACTCCTTCGTGTTTCTTATTTTACGTCAAAAACATTACGATTGACACTTTCCTAATTACTGTACTGCTTTCTAGCTTTTCTTGAAATTCGGTAGATGCCCAAATCGCCACTAAACATTTGGTTTCCTCAGCAGACCACTGCAAATTATTTTTCTCCATGTTGTCGCTGCCTTCTTCTCCTTCCTGCTGGTCTTCACAGCCTAGAATAAGACTGATATAACACTGACACTGATGATAACTGGTTCCGCTGAGAACGAACTTTTCAGGTTCTGAACCAATAATTATTTCGGTCTGAATGCACCGGCCGGTTAAAATTTGGGTTCGGGAACCGGAACCGGCACGGAGCCCTGCCGGTGTGAAAGCCCTATTTAAGAACAGTCATTTGCAACACTATACCTCTCCATTACATCCATTCTATTGATGGATCACGGGGGTGCGAACCTGCGACCCTCGTGTTGGTAGGCAGGGAATCTACCGCGACACTACCTGGATGCCCAATAATCCTAGTTTTCCAGTGTCTTCTGATGGTTTAGAGTTTTTTTCCCCCTTCTACTCCTAAATGCACTCACCTGTAGCCATTCTCTACCAACACTCACCTGTAGCCATTCTCTACAAACACTCACCTGTAGCCATTCTCTACAAACACTCACCTACAGCCATTCTCTACAAACACTCACCTGTAGCCATTCACTACCAACACTCACCTGTAGCCATTCGCTACCAACACTCACCTGTAGCCATTCACTACTAACACTCACCTGTAGCCATTCTCTACAAACACTCACCTGTAGCCATTCTCTACAAACACTCACCTGTAGCCATTCACTACCAACACTCACCTGTAGCCATTCGCTACTAACACTCACCTGTAGCCATTCACTACCAACACTCACCTGTAGCCATTCTCTACAAACACTCACCTGTAGCCATTCTCTACTAACACTCACCTGTAGCCATTCACTACCAACACTCACCTGTAGCCATTCTCTACAAACACTCACCTGTAGCCATTCTCTACCAACACTCACCTGTAGCCATTCACTACCAACACTCACCTGTAGCCATTCACTACCAACACTCACCTGTAGCCATTCTCTACCAACACTCACCTGTAGCCATTCACTACCAACACTCACCTGTAGCCATTCTCTACCAACACTCACCTGTAGCCATTCTCTACAAACACTCACCTGTAGCCATTCTCTACCAACACTCACCTGTAGCCATTCTCTACAAACACTCACCTGTAGCCATTCTCTACAAACACTCACCTACAGCCATTCTCTACCAACACTCACCTGTAGCCATTCACTACCAACACTCACCTGTAGCCATTCACTACCAACACTCACCTGTAGCCATTCTCTACAAACACTCACCTGTAGCCATTCTGAGTGTCCACACACGCGCCGCCGTTGAAGCAGGGGTTGGCGTGATAGGCGGCGCAGGGCTGATGGGCGTGCTCTCGTCCCGGGCAGGAGCACACTGCGGTGGACTCCAGCGTCAGCGACACCAGGCTCATGGTCCCACAGTCCACTACGGTGGGGACGTCCCGCACGCTCAGGACACTGCTGCAGCCACTGGACCCGCTGCAGTCTGAGCCAGCGCACTCGTCCACCCCCACCTGGGACACGTTGACCTGCAGGAAGGACTGGAGCTGGAAGGAGAGAGAGAGAGAGATAAAGAGAGAGAGAGAGAGAGAGAGATAAAGAGAGAGAGAGAGAGAGAGAGAGATGCATATTTGTATGTGCAGACTGACCCAGATATTGATCGTGAGGTTAGGTGTTTGGCCCAAAAACAAACTGCACAAATTCACCCTCGCACATAATGCTGTGCAAGACCGACGGTGAAAACCAAGTTATTTTTTTAGTTTGCACTATTTTTGTTGAGAATTTTTTTTTCTTTTCTCCCCTTTCCTTCACTTTGCCTCTTCCAAGCCATCATTGCAAATTCACTTCACTGTCTACAGTGAAGAAGGGAATTCTGTGTGTGTGCACTTCACTGTCTACAGTAAAGAAGGGAATTCTGTGTGTGTGCACTTCACTGTCTACTGTAAAGAAGGGAATTCTGTGTGTGTGCACTTCACTGTCTACAGTAAAGAAGGGAATTCTGTGTGTGTGCACTTCACTGTCTACTGTAAAGAAGGGAATTCTGTGTGTGTGCACTTCACTGTCTACAGTGGAGTAGCAACGTTTGGCACTAGATGTCACCTGAAGTGGAGTAAATGCTGCACTTGCAGAAGGAGAGAACCTATACATAATACAAATGTAACGCGGAATGCAAACCTTGCGCACAAATCAAACGTTTGGCAGGTTGCTGGGATCGTAATACGCTTGTCAAAAATGGATTATTATCAGACTGAACTAACATC
>NC_139651.1:14075014-14100014 GCF_964638095.1 Poromitra crassiceps | reverse complement strand
CCTGCCTGCCTGCCTGTCTGTCTGTCTGTCTGTCTGTCTGTCTGTCTGTCTGTCTGCCTGTCTGCCTGCCTGTCTGTCTGTCTGTCTGTCTGTAAGCTCATCCTCAAACTTATTTTGATACTCACATCTTATCTCACCCAGCTGATAAGAAATGTCAAATCAAAAGGTAAAGGCTGAGCAACGTGGCCTTCAGGGAACCTTTACAGAGGGAGGATGAAGTGAGTTTGGAGTGCAAGTGGTGAGTTCACCAGTCACAACATGTAGTGGTGAGTACACCAGTCACAACATGTAGTGGTGAGTACACCAGTCACAACATGTAGTGGTGAGTACACCAGTCACAACATGTAGTGGTGAGTACACCAGTCACAACATGTAGTGGTGAGTTCACCAGTCACAACATGTAGTGGTGAGTTCACCAGTCACAACATGTAGTGGTGAGTACACCAGTCAACATGTAGTGGTGAGTTCACCAGTCACAACATGTAGTGGTGAGTACACCAGTCACAACATGTAGTGGTGAGTTCACCAGTCACAACATGTAGTGGTGAGTTCACCAGTCACAACATGTAGTGGTGAGTTCACCAGTCACAACATGTAGTGGTGAGTACACCAGTCACAACATGTAGTGGTGAGTTCACCAGTCACAACATGTAGTGGTGAGTTCACCAGTCACAACATGTAGTGGTGAGTACACCAGTCACAACATGTAGTGGTGAGTTCACCAGTCACAACATGTAGTGGTGAGTACACCAGTCACAACATGTAGTGGTGAGTACACCAGTCACAACATGTAGTGGTGAGTTCACCAGTCACAACATGTAGTGGTGAGTACACCAGTCACAACATGTAGTGGTGAGTACACCAGTCACAACATGTAGTGGTGAGTACACCAGTCACAACATGTAGTGGTGAGTACACCAGTCACAACATGTAGTGGTGAGTACACCAGTCACAACATGTAGTGGTGAGTACACCAGTCACAACATGTAGTGGTGAGTACACCAGTCACAACATGTAGTGGTGAGTACACCAGTCACAACATGTAGTGGTGAGTACACCAGGCACAACATGTAGTGGTGAATACACCAGTCACAACATGTAGTGGTGAGTTCACCAGTCACAACATGTAGTGGTGAGTACACCAGTCACAACATGTAGTGGTGAATACACCAGTCACAACATGTAGTGGTGAGTTCACCAGTCACAACATGTAGTGGTGAGTACACCAGTCACAACATGTATTGGTGAGTACACCAGTCACAACATGTAGTGGTGAGTTCACCAGTCACAACATGTAGTGGTGAGTTCACCAGTCACAACATGTAGTGGTGAGTTCACCAGTCACAACATGTAGTGGTGAGTTCACCAGTCACAACATGTAGTGGTGAGTACACCAGTCACAACATGTAGTGGTGAGTTCACCAGTCACAACATGTAGTGGTGAGTACACCAGTCACAACATGTAGTGGTGAGTTCACCAGTCACAACATGTAGTGGTGAGTACACCAGTCACAACATGTAGTGGTGAGTACACCAGTCACAACATGTAGTGGTGAGTTCACCAGTCACAACATGTAGTGGTGAGTACACCAGTCACAACATGTAGTGGTGAGTACACCAGTCACAACATGTAGTGGTGAGTACACCAGTCACAACATGTAGTGGTGAGTACACCAGTCACAACATGTAGTGGTGAATACACCAGTCACAACATGTAGTGGTGAGTACACCAGTCACAACATGTAGTGGTGAGTTCACCAGTCACAACATGTAGTGGTGAGTTCACCAGTCACAGGTGAGTACACCAGTCACAACATGTAGTGGTGAGTACACCAGCCACAACATGTAGTGGTGAGTACACCAGTCACAACATGTAGTGGTGAGTACACCAGTCACAACATGTAGTGGTGAGTTCACCAGTCACAACATGTAGTGGTGAGTACACCAGTCACAACATGTAGTGGTGAATACACCAGTCACAACATGTAGTGGTGAGTACACCAGTCACAACATGTAGTGGTGAGTTCACCAGTCACAACATGTAGTGGTGAGTTCACCAGTCACAGGTGAGTACACCAGTCACAACATGTAGTGGTGAGTACACCAGCCACAACATGTAGTGAGTACACCAGTCACAACATGTAGTGGTGAATACACCAGTCACAACATGTAGTGGTGAGTACACCAGTCACAACATGTAGTGGTGAGTACACCAGTCACAACATGTAGTGGTGAGTACACCAGTCACAACATGTAGTGGTGAATACACCAGTCACTCACAACATGTAGTGGTGAGTACACCAGTCACAACATGTAGTGGTGAGTTCACCAGTCACAACATGTAGTGGTGAGTTCACCAGTCACAACATGTAGTGGTGAGTACACCAGTCACAACATGTAGTGGTGAGTTCACCAGTCACAACATGTAGTGGTGAGTACACCAGTCACAACATGTAGTGGTGAGTACACCAGTCACAACATGTAGTGGTGAGTACACCAGTCACAACATGTAGTGGTGAGTTCACCAGTCACAACATGTAGTGGTGAGTTCACCAGTCACAACATGTAGTGGTGAGTACACCAGTCACAACATGTAGTGGTGAGTTCACCAGTCACAACATGTAGTGGTGAATACACCAGTCACAACATGTAGTGGTGAATACACCAGTCACAACATGTAGTGGTGAGTTCACCAGTCACAACATGTAGTGGTGAGTTCACCAGTCACAACATGTAGTGGTGAATACACCAGTCACAACATGTAGTGGTGAGTTCACCAGTCACAACATGTAGTCGCAACATGTAGTGGTGAGTTCACCAGTCACAACATGTAGTGGTGAGTACACCAGTCACAACATGTAGTGGTGAGTACACCAGTCACAACATGTAGTGGTGAGTTCACCAGTCACAACATGTAGTGGTGAGTTCACCAGTCACAACATGTAGTGGTGAGTACACCAGTCACAACATGGAGTGTCCTGCCATATTCTGCCAGGGCATGGCAGACATACTGTAAGTAGCTCTGTCATGTCTTTAAGGACATGGGCAGACATTTTTTTTACCTTTATTTATACAGGGGGAGTCTCACTGAGAGCAATGCTCTTTTTTCAGGAGCGCCCTGTTCACATTCACACACATTCATACCTGGAAGCTGACCAGTACAACCACAGTCTGATCTGCTGGCCACTGATCAGCTCCACTGGAGCGGTTGGGGTTAAGGGCCTTGCTCAAGGGCACCTCAGTAGTATAATGAGGGAGGGGCAAGTGCTGCCTTTTCACTTTCCCCACCCAAATGTATCCTGCCCGTCCCGGGGATTGAACCGATGACCTTCCGGTCACAAGCTCGCTTCTCTAACCTTTAGGCCACCACTGCCCAACATACGTAGCTCTGTCATGAAGTCATTGGATGAGATATTGGTCAGTTAGGGAAATAGGGTCCAGCTTGAAAATGTGATGCTTTAAGGTGAGATGAGGCAGGTCACATGGCAGGTGTTACAGTCTGCCCCCCCTGAAACTGTTGAATCAAATCCTCACAACACTGGAATAATTTATCTGCTCAAACGATCAGGGAGGAACGTCCTTCATAACAGATGTAGATTACATTTAGCAGCTGATATCCCATTTTATATATATACGGTATATATATATATATATATATATATATATATATATATATATATATATATATATATATATCAGTTGGCTGAGCCTACACATACCTACATACATACCCTACACATACCTGCCTTGAGCGTTAACATGGACACAGACACAGACAGTGACCTACCTTTTGTTTGTGGGCGGCCAGGTAACCGTGCATCTTCTCAGGGCGGAGGTAGGCAGAGGAGCCCTGCAGCGCGAAGCGGACGTCCAGCATTCGCTCTCTCACATCTATCATGCTGAAGATGTTGACGTCGTCGGGGGCGACGGACAGCATCTCAGACAGGAAGTCCACCAGCAGCTCATAGCGGCTCTGCTGCTTCCCCCTCAATTCAATGAACTCCCGTGCCGTGATGTCTGAGACACACACACACACACACACACACACGCACACGCACACGCACGCACACACACACACACACACACACACACACACACACACACACAGGGGTGGGCAGGGTGATAAGGTGTATGAGGGCATAAGGCACGATTCCCCCCTCCCCTCTCCCCTGCTGGTCAGCTTTCACATTACAACATTTCTTCCGCGCTCGGGAATGTGTCTCTACTGACATCATGGATAGCAACCCCCCTACATGTGCAAACAACAAGCTAACCACTGTGTCTCTACTGACATCGTGGATAGCTACCCCCCTACATGTGCAAACAACAAGCTAACCACTGTGTCTCTACTGACATCGTGGATAGCTACCCCCCAACATGTGCAAACAACAAGCTAACCACTGTGTCTCTACTGACATCGTGGATAGCTACCCCCCTACATGTGCAAACAACAAGCTAACCACTGTGTCTCTACTGACATCGGGAATAGCAACCCCCCTACATGTGCAAACAACAAGCTAACCACTGTGTCTCTACTGACATCGTGGATAGCTACCCCCCTATCCTACATGTGCAAACAACAAGCTAACCACTGTGTCTCTACTGACATCTCGAATAGCAACCCCCCTACATGTGCAAACAACAAGCTAACCACATATTCACCTGCATCCATATTGCATCCAATGGCATGAAAGCCACATCATTAGCAGACTGTGTCTTGTTTTCTCTTTGGTAAGACAGCAATGTGTTTTTCTCAAGTAGAGAAAAAAAGTAAGGCTCCGTTCTCTTGAAGAAGAATTATGCCACTGATATGGGCTAAAACGGGGTTTTTGTTTTTTCAAATGTGAACCCCCCACCCCTCCAAATGTATCTGTTCACAATGCAGTCTTAGAAATAGGAAACACAAAGCACCATAATATAATTTAATCATTTTACCATCCATTTAGCAGCTAGAGTTTCATATTTAATCTAATGAGTTGGGGAGTGTAGATTTCGCATTGTTCTGGAAAACACTCCAGTTAAACAACCTCACAGTCATAAACCGGCAATATTTCCATATAAATGTCTGTTTTGCTGTTTGCCTAAAAGTGTAATAGTGATTCAACCCATATCCAGTTCATGGAAGCTTTTACATGTTCTGCTTCTTTGTCTGGTCGGTGATTCATTATACAGATCTGATGAAAACATCTGAGTGTTCCACACACTCCTCACAGCACCAGTGGTGTCCAAAGGTACTACAGAAAGAAGCAGCATTGTGCCTGTGCACGGTTCCAGAAATAAACTCACCATTCACTCAGTTACCACTCTAAAAAGTAAGTTATTACTTTTATTTTCTCTCATCTAGAGTATCAGACTGAAGTTGAAATATCCCAGAACTCTATATCACCTCCATCCTCCCAATTCATCAGTCATCATCAGTCATCAGTTGATGCAGACACAGAGTAAGTGAGTTTAGATGAGAAATGGCAGAAAAGTGGACTTTCTGCGGGTGCTGATACTGGATCCACAAGCTGATTTTCTGGCACAAAGTAATAACAAAGCCATTTGAAATTGACATTGTTTTTGGTTTCCTTATCGTCCGCACACCGGCAATGCCATTGACTCATTTAGGGGTTAGGTTAGGTTTGGGCAGTTATGGCAATCACTTTATTTTGAGTCTTGAATTGTGAGATAGAAGGGAGTTTCTGAGCAATTCTAAAGTTGCGGATTTGAATTCCTCATCATAAGAAATGTATGATTTGACACCAAGATCATGCATAATCAGATTAATCTACACACAACTTTATTGCAGTTACAATTTCCATAGTCTGCCAGTCTGTGGCCGCTAAAAGTTGGCAGTTACTTTTTCCAAATTCATGATGCCCCGATATGCACTTCTTTTTGGAATGCCTTTGTCTATTAGACCTGGTAAACCAGTCGGTCACATGAAATCACATTTTATTTCTTTCTGCGGGACCGTCTGGCCTCAAGCCCTGGGAGGGCTTTAAGCAGAACCTGCAAAGTGGGAGAGCCAATCAGCGACTGCACTCAGTGCCCTGTGATTGACAGCGCAAGTTGGCCAATCAGGAACGCCACTAGCACTGCACTAACAAACAACAATGGCCGCCTCCTTGCCTGATCGTCTCAAGGAGTAATGTCAATGTTCGTCTAGTTTAAACAGCCATAAAGTGCAGTTATTGCAGAAATAGACTCAATAACAACAATTAAACAAGTACAGGAGTATCGCCGCAACCGCAGAGTTTCTTGGCGGAAAATATGTTTTTGCCGTTCTCCCGAGTGGATTTGGGTTTGACTGGATCCAACACTGATTGGCTGAAGGAGTTGTCTGTCAAGGCAAGTACACCTGCCCAACCTCCACCCACTGCAAACACTGGGTGAAGGCGTAAGACCAGACGGTCCCACAGAACAAAATGAAATGTGAGTTCACGTGACCGGCTGCTTTACCAGGATATTTGTCTATAAGTGTACCAAATGATATTGTCGCTGTCCGATGAAACCCACCTATCTCCAAAATGGCAACTTTTCAGGAAATGAAAAAAACAACAACACTGTGCTCTTAGAGGCAATATTAGTGCTGGAGGGATGAAGTATGGAGGGATGAGTATGGAGGGATGAGTATGGAGAGATGAGTATGGAGAGATGAGTATGGAGAGATGAGTATGGAGGGATTATCCTATAATGCGACGGCCGCCGAGAGAGAGAGAGAGACATGCAAACCAATGTGGAAAGTGAGAGAGAGAGAGAGAGAGAGACATGCAAACCAATGTGGAAAGTGAGAGAGAGAGAGAGACATGCAAACCAATGTGGAAAGTGAGAGAGAGAGAGAGACATGCAAACCAATGTGGAAAGTGAGAGAGAGAGAGAGACATGCAAACCAATGTGGAAAGTGAGAGAGAGAGAGAGAGAGAGACATGCAAACCAATGTGGAAAGTGAGAGAGAGAGAGAGAGAGAGAGAGAGACATGCAAACCAATGTGGAAAGTGAGAGAGAGAGAGAGAGAGAGAGACATGCAAACCAATGTGGAAAGTGAGAGAGAGAGAGAGAGACATGCAAACCAATGTGGAAAGTGAGAGAGAGAGAGAGGGGAGAGAATTATCAATACTTTCCTTGCAGGGACAGTTCATAAAGTCCTCATCTCTTCACTTCTCAGTCTAGTGCCTAGTGACCATTTCTCTGTGTGCATTATTATGTACTGTACATATTAACTCATCAGAGCACGTAGTACTGTATCTCCACTGTGAGCATCTTGTCTAAAGTGAATGTTACTTTGTATCTCCAATGTATCTTGTCTAAAGTGAATGTTACTTTGTATCTCCACTGTGAGCATCTTGTCTAAAGTGAATGTTTCATCAGAGCACTTTGTATATCCACTGTATCTTGTCTAAAGTGAATGTTTCATCAGAGCACTTTGTATCTCCACTGTGAGCATCTTGTCTAAAGTGAATGTTTCATCAGAGCACTTTGTATCTCCACTGTGAGCATCTTGTCTAAAGTGAATGTTTCATCAGAGCACTTTGTATCTCCACTGTAAACATCTTGTCTAAAGTGAATGTTTCATCAGAGCACTTTGTATCTCCACTGTAAACATCTTGTCTAATGTGAACGTTTCAAGGACTTTGTGTTTTCACCTTTCCCTCAATACATATGGAGAGAGCAGGAGGCTTAAGTAGCTGTCTTTGTGCATCCACATGTGTTCTTGAAATGGGATTTAGAATGTCAAGGAGGGTGTAAGTAATGCTATAAGTGGAATATTTTCATAATCCCCGAGACTGAGAATCAATGAGAGTGTTTACTCCAAAGCCCCACACAGGAACAAAACCACCACCAACAACAAAACACATCAAACGCTGGAAATGGCTTCTGCTACATAACATCCATCTCACACAATTACTGTAAACCTCAGGATGATCTCAAAGTCACTACTCTCATATCACATTTTATGAGAGCTTGGAATGCATTTTTTAAAGGGGTTTGTCCAAGAAAAAAGAAGACCATTTATTTAGCCATTTATTTAGCCATCCACAAGCAATTGACGTTCCTTCCTCAGACATGATGACTCAGTATGCAGTGTTGCGGGTAAATACAAAAGTAACATATTACATGTAATATATTACTTTTAGCAGTAACTCAGTAATATAACTTATTACTTATAGGATTTCAGTAATATTATACCAGTTACTTTGTCAAGTAACTCAAGTTACAAATTGAGTTAATTTTTTTTTTAAATCAAAGCACGTATTTAAATAAAGATACAATAATTTCCTAATCAAACTGTCTGTTTATATGCAAATAACCACTATACAGTAGATGACAATAACAAAGGAAAACGATAACATTTAGAATTTTGGATTGTTTACACTGACTTCAAGGCAGTTGACATTATTTTTCGGGATGGTTCCGGGGCAGCGATGTCATTCTGCTGCTGCTGTTGTTTTGGTTAAAGTAATGCAAAAGTAGTGTAATAAGTAACGAGTTACTCTACACAGACAGTAATATTGTAAAGTAACGTATTACTTTCAAATGAAAGTAACTAGTAATATGTAGTATATTACATTTTGAAATTAACTTGCCCAACACGGTCAGTATGCGGACCTTCCTGCTGTTTTCTTGTATACTGTTTTTTGGTTCCTGCACCTGCTTTACTTTGTTGGATGTGCGCGACTGCTTCAACGACTTTATGAGTTTATCCGCCACTGAACCACAGCTTCAAAGCATATGAGTGATTTGGACAACAGATCTGCGGTGGCGGTTGAGATCGGCGCTGATCCAATTCTCAAGTTGGCGTCCCTCAGTTAAAGGTAGGGGGTCCTATTAAATCAATAAGCGCCGCAGCTAGCGGCTCTTCGATGACAGTTGGAAAAACATACCCGATGAATGGAGCACCCCCTGCTGGGATAAGTTGTTGATAAACTGAGTTGATATTCTGAATTAAATGGGCCAAAAATACAGTTTGCAATGGCATAAAAAAGAGAGAGTGGGATTCATTAAGCTAATCTTTCATGTTGATTTGCAATCTTCACGCGTGCATGTCTTACCCATGTCTTCTTTCCACGTGGATTCACTTCTCTAAAACAAATATTGAAATGCGGGTGCCAGCTGTTCCCCCGCCACGCCGCCTCTGTGGGTTTAGTGCACATTCATTTACCTCAGAGGCCGTTTGGAGAAGGAGGAGCGAATCCTTTTATCTGCTTATATGAGGCATGACTTCTCCATTCCATCCTCCGCTCCTCCTCCGCTCCTCCTCCCCTCCTCCTCCCCACCCCTCTTCTCTTTGGCCCGCTCCCTCCAGCCCCCCCCCCCCACGCTTCTATTTCAATATCTCTGAAATCATAAAAATCCTTCAGCCATGTCCCATTTCTCTAAGGCGAATTTAATTCGGCGCAGACAGGCGCCGCGCTGTACATCAGGTGATGATGGATGCTGCCCCGACATGTGAGGAGGAGAATGTGCCGGCTCAGCAGAAAACTCTCCACTAATTATTTTTTCGCCAACGATAAGTAATAGAAACACGGTTTCCTGTGTACGCTGACGACAACCCCAGATCCCCCACGAGTCAAGAGGGGAGGGATTAATGATGGCGTAATCTCATGCTAAGGAAATGTCTTTAACGGAGAGTGTGGCAGTCCAGCCTGCACACACCGCCTACGAGTTCAGTCAAGTCAAGTCAAGTCAAGTTTGTTGATTGATATAGCCCTAACTCACAAGCCTGTCTTTGAGTGAAAATATAGCCCTAACTCACAAGCCTGTCTTTGAGTGAAAATATAGCCCTAACTCACAAGCCTGTCTCGAGTGAAAATATAGCCCTAACTCACAAGCCTGTCTCGAGTGAAAATATAGCCCTAACTCACAAGCCTGTCTCGAGTGAAAATATAGCCCTAACTCACAAGCCTGTCTCGAGTGAAAAGTCATCGGCAGTCCACGCTCGCCATTGCCTATTGCCGTAATATCATGGGTGTCACAGTCGGCCAACTCAACCACTGATTTCACTCACTCACTCACTGAAGTCGTTGTTTACTATATATAGCTTTATAATACATTAAATCATTGATATGTGAGATTTAATCATCAATGAAGAAAAAAAAAAGAAAAAAAAATCTTTTTTGACAATCATCCCGTGAGCCCCCCAAAATAATCTCGCGAGCGGCTGGGGGGTCCCGACCCCCAGGTTGAGAACCCCTGTGTAGAGCAGTGGTTCTCAACCTGGGGTTCAGCGACCACCAGGGGTCCTGGAAGGGGTTCCAGAGGGTCCCCAGCAAATGTATGAATTGTTAACCTTCAGCATTATTTAATTTACAAGACATTAACACAATTAGAGAATGACTCTTTTGATTATAGTTTCAATATTATCTCTCCTACAATACAGTCATGTAGCCTAATTCTGGACAAAATCATAAAAACATGCTCAGATGTGGTTCTTCTGAGAGTCAAAATCTCATCAGCTGGGGGGCTCTCTCATGTGGACTACATTCGGGGTCCTCCTTGCTATGAAAAAGGTTCAGTCTCACCTGCCAGGCGGAGGGATCCGCAGTTTAGGATGGCCTCGTCACGCAGTTCCCTCACGTGCACAGTGACGGTGGAGACGGCGTCCGGCCACACCGCGTCAGAGACACGAACCTGGAAGTGGTAGGTGCCGGGCGGGGCCTTCTCCTTGATGATCAGGAAACCTGTTCGCTTGTTCAGCATGAAGTAACTAAGGGTGGAAAATTCACACACAGAAACCAGTCAAAGAAAATCCTTCCAGTTGAATTCCTTGGTTAATGTAAAGTCTTTGCTCTTTGTCTGGTCTCAAAGTTTGTCTGTTACACTGGCTTCTCTAGACAAAGCATAAACCTCTGCAAACGTTGACACATTTCTATGAACAATTACATATTTATATGAAAAATGTGTTTTGATCATTACCGCCTTAAAAGGTCATTTTGGGCACTGATTCAGGTTCCTCTTGAAGACATACAAGAGAAACAAAGGATGGAATGCTATAGTTTAGATACATTTTGATACATCTCAAATTGAGAAGAAAGGACACAGCAGTGTTTTCCCTACCATTCTACAGGCCTGGTGGGCCCGCCAGGCCAACGGCGCCCCCGCCAGGCCAGATTTTTTATTTTTGGGGGGATTTTTTCCCCCCTGCTCTCCCCAAAATTTCAATAAACCTTTACGGCATTTTTTTTATTATTATTATTATCCCCCCCCCCCTCCCATTTTTTTACCCCAATGTTATCCCCCATTAGTGCTAATTTACTTTTATTTATCCTGGTTGCTACTCCACCCTCTGCCGATCTGGGGAGAGCCGAAACTGGCTCCATGCTTCCTCCGAGACATGGGCAGTTAGCCAGCCGCTTCTTTTCACCTGACAGGGGAAGCTTCACCGGTAGGACATAGCACGTGGGAGGTTCACGCTATTCCAACCGGTTCCCCTCCCTCCGAACAGGCGCCCTTAACGACCAGAGGAGGAACCACATTAGCAACCAGGATATTGCATGTTTTGGTGAAGGGGGTTCCTACAGTATATGAAGGAAACCCCCGGGAGGCACGGGGAGAACATGCAAACTCCACACAGAAAGGCCCTTTAGACGACCCCACCCGGGCGGTGGGCACTGGAGGACATGCAGACGGGCACGCATTCCTTCAGCGTTCACAGCGTCCCAGGTGAGAATCGAACCCAGGACCTTCGAGCTGTGAGGCGACAGCGCTTACCACTGCACCACCGTACCCCCGTACGGCATATTATTACAATACAACAATACTGTTGTCGACAGTGTTGACAGTAATAGAAGATGCCAAATCATTCAAAACAATAAGCATTTTGCTTTTAGGAGCATCGTGCCAGCGTGCGGCGCTGTTCCAAAACGTGTCAACGTGTGTCGTTGCCTGGGAAACGCACATCCCATAATACAACAGGGGGGGGGGGGGGGGTCAAACTGAGTAATAGGCACAAAGACACAGGAGGAAGCAATTTCACATGGTGGTCGTCTCCATGCTGCCTTTGTAAATGAGCTCATTCAAGTTTAATTGGAGAGGAAATCAAAGGCAGAACGTTGGCATATCAAATAATAAAGCACTTGTACAGACAAGGGCTCATTTTGCAGCATGCGTGTTGCTGTATGTCATCTCTGATTGGCTCCAGCATTCATGCTTCAATTGATCAAAAGACCAATTACCTACAGTAGAGTAGCCACCATTCTTTCCCCAGTGGGAACTGAAGGAACCATCGACCTTGTTGAAGGCTGCTTTTCAAGTGTTTGTCCACTGCTCACGCACGAGTGGGGTAGATCCGCCGATATATCTCAATGGGCTGACTCACCAAAGGAAGGTGCTGCGGCTCTAAACTACAGGTTTGGGGATTCTAGAGCAGAACACAAGACGTCTATTCTGTGCGTTTACTACCCATAATACCCATAATCGTCTCCAGAATCTCTGCCCTAGAAATTGAGTGCACGTAGCGTGCGAGATCGCTAGTATAGAATAAACCCACAATGATCCACGGCAGGTTGAGTTTTGCATTAAGCTGCAGTAGTGCAGCGATGAAGACTAGACTCAACTTAAATCAAATCAAATGGGAGTGCTGCCAACTCAGGTTTAGCAACAGGTGAGAGGCAGCATGGAATATGAACTCCTTAAATCAAATCCAGTCCTCTGTGAGGTCGGAACTAGACTGAGACAGATGAGAGAGAGATGAGAGAAAGTCTGTCGTTTTGACTTTGCTTCAGTTTGGAACACGTTCAAAGATTTAGGTGCCGTGAGTGTCAGTTTACGTGATATGTGATTTTTCTTGGACTTCTGTGCATAATGTGTGTGTGTGTGTGTGTGTGCGTGTGTGTGTGTGTGTGCGTGCGCGTGTGTGTGTGTGCGCGCATGTGTGCGTGTGTGTGCGTGTGTATGTGAGTGTGCACGTGCATGCGTGTGCATGTGAGAGTGAGATAGTGAGTGTTTAAACTGACAAGGATCTGTTCAACGCGTGTGTCTTCAGAGCGAGACCTCAAAGAGAGCAGATACAAACACAGAGCAAAGCCTCAGGTATATATGACACACCAACAGCCACACACACACCAGCAAGGAGGGGAGGACAAGAGGAGGAAGAAGAAGAAATGGAGCCGGGGGAAGCTAGGCAATGAAGGACGGAAGCAAGTGATGAAGGAAGGAAGGGAGGATAAAAAGGAGGGTAAAAAGGAAGGCGGACAAGAGGGTGGACAAGAAGCAATTAAGGACGGGATAAATAGGCTGATATCAGACTGGATTGTCAACTCGTTACACTCGTCTCCTTCTTCAGTTTAACAGCGCTTCCACTCTAACTGATTTCCGTGGGGGAAATCCCCCAGGGAGATTTGATTTTCCCCTAACCAATCACCAGAGACAAACAAACACATCCGCCCGGATAGAATCCAGTGGGGAGGATGCAAAGAGCCCTTTTGAATAAATGCCTTCAAAGCAGAAGTGTTGTTCGCATTTCAAACGTAATTGGTACTTTTAATTGATTTAGCAGCGTCTGTTAGGGCTGTCGCAGTTATCGCATAAACCACGTCAGGCGCTGATTACCGCCTCGCCGCACGCAAACGATCAGAGACGCCCGCTAATTAATTACAATTGCAGCCACGCTAATACAAGGGCCAAGCAATACGTACAATAGCCCGTTAGCGGCTAACAAAGAAGCGTAAATGTCTCTCCAGTGTCGAGCTGAAAGAGTTTGATGGCATAGACACAAACAGACATCACTCTGGAAAGCAAGTGATTGATTGATTGATTGATTGATTGATTGATTGATTGACCCAACGTAGTAGAGACTGAGGTCTATCAAGACCAGAACCACCCGCCACAAGACCAGCTTCTTCCCAACCGCCATCAGCCTCACCAACAAGGCCCGGAAACCCCTTCCACCAAGGACCTCACCAACAACCCCCCCCCCCCCCCCCACACACACAAACTCACTACCTCCTCATAAACTCAGCTGAAGTCCACGCCCCCCATAAAACTGTAACTCTTATCTAATTTAATGCCTGTTTAACTGGGACTGTAAATTCATGTAAATTCCCTGCACATTTAATGCCTATTTAACTTAGCCTGTAAATTTCATGTACATTCATAATGTAAACTCTTATTTAACTCCACTTAATCCACTGCCTATTTAATGTCTATTTAACTCTAACTAACTGTAAATCTCATGTAAATTCAACGTAAATTCATATTTATTATCCACAGAACACTTCACCACTCATGTACATATTGTATATATTTACTCGATTTGATTGCACTTGCAACTTTGTGATTGTCTTTAGTTATCTTCCTACTTCTTATCTCTGTATATTGATGTGACCGCTACGCTGCATACAGACACTAAGACAAATTCCTCGTATGTAACTTGCATACTGTGGCAATAAAAGTGATTCTGATTCTGATCAAGCCAAACGTAAAGATAAAGCCAGAACTCCCTCGGAGGAGCTGATGAAACTGGCTGCTGTGTTGTTGGCACCGTAACGTGGCGAATTTCATTCTGTGATGAAAGTTTGACAACTATCAACAAGTGAACACTGAGGGGGTTTTTTCTCCAAAACTTATGAAACTGGACAGACTCCGAGACAAGGCAGCCACTATCCATCCGAGCAGAGGACGAGATTCATTTACACATTCATCATAGGAGAAACTACAGGCCACAGGAGGTCCTCTGCATCATGTGTGAACATGTTCTACATGGACATGCTAATAGTGTGAATGGAGGAAAACCACTAGAACCACTGGACTCATCAAACAGAGGGAAGAAATAAAATAAAGAAATAATCAGTCTCTAATATAAGCCTGCCTTCAATAAAGGCCCTCTGCACTGAGCTAAATAAAGGCCAATAATAGAGGGCCAATATTAGAGGGAATAGGGTAGTCATCTTGCCAGAGTGAAGGGTTGATAAAGGGACATTAGTTACCTTGGCAGATGTCCCTCAAAGACATACGTCTTATTGTCCCAGTCATCGGGGTCAGGAGAGTAGACTTTTCCCAGCACCGTGGTCGGCATACGGCCTGAGGAAGGACAACATCACAGTCTCAGTTCACAGTGAGTTGAGTGTGTCTTCGTACAGTATATATATATATATATATATATATATATATATCTGTTGTGTACATATGTTTTTATGTTCTGTCCTCATGGGTGTCTCATAATGAGGACATTTCTACAATTTAAAAAAAAATCAAGTTCAAATTGATTTACTGTCATTCACAAGTGGAGTTGTGGTACCAGAGTACAGTGCAATATTTCTCAATACCAAAGTGAAAGAGATCTTTTCTGTGTCCTCCTGTTGCCTACATGTACTCCATAATGTTATGGAGGACTCAGTGGAGAAGCTCTTAGTGTGGAAAATGAAAGGCCTACATACATCTCAGGCTAAGTTCACCCATGTGATTGCAGCACAACCGGAGATGGCGAGGGAGGGACATTGCAGGCAGATGATGGCATGCTGAGAGGGAAAATGCATAATGGAAAATTGCTGTTTGAATGCACGATTACAATCATACAGAAAGGTTGTTATTGCTGTCACTCCCTGTCTCCTCCCCTTCCCCCGCACTCTGAACCACCTGGGGATTACGCCTGTGACAGTACCCATGAAAACCTAAGGGCAGATTTTGACATTTGAAATTTTAGCCCGTTGCTTGTCTTTGCCAGGTGCTTCTGACCGTAAAAAAGTTACAATCGTCTTTCAGCTACACTGGAAAAACACACTTGAAGTTGTTCGCAATCGTGTCTTTCTGTGACAAAAACAGATAATGCTGTCGTTTTTTTTTTTTTTTTTTTTCTCAGTTAACTTAAGTGCCGATGCAGAAATACACAATCCACTTATTGTGACAAACAGCTGAAAAATAACTGACAATTATTCAAAATGTCAAATATATATATATATATATATATACATATATATACATACACATATATATATACACATACATACATTTACACATACATTTACACATATACTGTATATACGTATATGTATATCTGTCCTGTCCTGCCTGGTGTAACGCAAAAATCCTACATTTGGCTGTAGCCTCAGCTGAGTCAGACCCTATATGGTTTATTTTGATACCAAACATGCAACAGTTGTGGTTGTGAATAATTGCTTGTGTGTCAAGTAGAGGAATGGTTTGCCTCTGTGACCCTGAGATGAGCTGCATGGCTCTCATTCCAACTCAACGTGGATGATAAGGCTGATGATGATGATGTTGACCATGACAAGTGGGTGGAGGCGAAGGTAACAAAAACAATGGAGATTGTGTAGATTGTTTGTGTGTGTGTGTGTGTGTGTGTGTGTGTGTGTGTGTGCGCGCGGTTACATTCTTCTGTGTTTGTGCAGTTTGGTTAGGACTTAATTAACTGGCGGTATGAGGCTTGTTGCATCAGAGTACAGCCTTTTGTAAATGCACAGATAGAAAAGGATGTTGCAGAGCTGAGTTTGAAATCTGCCTCTGAGAAAGAGATGGGAACATAAGATCGATATCTTGCAACACCAGATTGCACTCATACAGTTTAGTCCCAAGCTGCATCTGCATCGAGTTTTGTGTGTGTGTGAAGATCATCGTGATCTTCTCACCTCGGTGGCTGTTGATGAAAATCTTCTTCTCCCCCGCCACGTGGGCGTGGTCGTTCTGGTCCCCGATGGTTATGGTCAGCGTGGTGGTCACCGTTTTGGCCGGACGGCCGCTGTCGCTCATGACAACAGGGATGAGGAACTCTTTTTGCCGCTCACGGTCGAACATCCTCAGGGCCGTCAGCGTGGCCGTGCCGTTGAGGTGGTCCTGGAGGTAGAAGTCGTTGCCATGGCGATACTCGGAGGGGATGCTGAAGTGGAAGGGCGGACCGTTCTCTGCGGAGTCCCGGTCCACGGCCCGGAGGAGAGTAGACGTTTGGTTCAACCGCACCACCTGAACAGGGAGGGAAGTTGGCTTGGGTGTCTTGCTTGTTCAATATCTGATTCATTCCTCCATCTCTCCATTCAATTAATTCATTCAGCCATTCATTCATTCATCGTTTGATGTATGTGCACAAAAATGTGCCTCATTCCCCCTGTCAGTACTGGATCGGTACCAACTAGATCCCTTCTGCATATGCGCGAGTGTGTCCACCATCTTGGACAGCAGGTACGGCAACATTACTTGGACAAACTTGATACCGCATGTCATCAAATTGCTTTTTTATTTCTGTATTGATCACCACATACGGTAACAAACTCCTGAACTAAACTCTTTAGCTCTTGCTAACCATTAGCTGTGCAATCAATATCCGTTAGCTCTGCAGGCTAACAGCTGCAGCTAGCTAGGCCAGAGCAGCAGCAGGTAGTAATTATTAAAAAATAAAATGGCAATTTAATCAAATTACCATGCAGCTAGTGACAGGCTTTGACTCTGGAAGTGAAAAGAGAAGAGCTGCTGCTCCTAGTTAGCTGTAGCTTTTAGCCTGCAGTGGTGGGGATCAATATATAAATACAGAAGTTTTTTTGCAGAACCAGTAGCTGATAACGGGCCTGGTACCGACATGCCCCATAGGAAAAATAAGGTCCCTTCCTTCCATCCTGCCCTTTAGTCAACATGTTACTGACAGCCTACCTGTGGTGCTGCCACATTCTCAAAGACGACGGGAGTGTATGTTGCCTCAAACTCTGGTCCATTATCGTTCACATCCAACAGAGCCAGCTGGACCGTGGCACTGCCTGTCAGCGGTGGCACCCCGTGGTCCGTCGCCATGACAACCAAGTGATGCTGCGCTATCCTCTCCCGGTCCAGAGGTCGGGCCACGGTGAGCACGCCTGCCTGGTCGATGGCGAAGAGGCCCTCGGGATCCGAGTCCTCCGACAGGCTGTAGGTGAGGTCGCGGTTTGGCCCTGAATCTGAGTCGCTGGCCACCAGGCGCGCCACGCTCGTTCCCACGTCCACGTCCTCGGGCAGCGGGGCGAGGGACAGGAAGTGGGGGATGAAGACGGGAGCGTGGTCATTGTAGTCTTCCACCTCCACCACGCAGTGCAGGAGGCTAGAGAAGTCTAGGTCTTCAACCTGCAACGACCACCACATTCAATTCGACTGTTTGAAGACATGTCTTAAAGATGCGCAAAGCAAAATTTGTATACAAATAACACCCACCTGGTGTCACATGGTCATTGGGAGGTAGGTAAGTCTCCACCTACAGCAAATAACAACTCTAAACTTAAAGGAACAGGCCAACATTGTGAGAGTTTCGCCTATTTGCCATATTCCCAATAGCAAGACGAGAAGATAAGATGCCCTTCTCTTCTCTGTGCGTGCAGTAGAAAGTAGGGACACGCCCCTCCTGCTAGTTAGCTTAGCACAGTGACTGGTAGTCTGCCCCTCCTGCTAGTTAGCTTAGCACAGTGACTGGTAGTCTGCGCCTCCTGCTAGTTAGCTTAGCACAGTGACTGGTAGTCTGCAGAACGGTCTAGCCTACCCCTGTTAAGTCACCAAATAAACATTCCAACAGCGTGACTCGTGTATTCACCACGTTATGAAATCATCTAAAAATGACGAGACATTGTAATTTTCAAAGCAAATAACATAGCCCGAACTTCTGGTTTTGTCAGTAAAGTAGTTACGGCTATGTATTTTCTTTCGAAAATTACAATGTTTGGTAATTTTACACTATTTCATAGCGTGGTGAATGCACAAGTCAAAACATGTACATACTGTAAGAGCATTTTGGCGCTGTTGGAAAGTGTATTTGGTGACTTAATGTGGTAGGCTAGTCCATTCCACAGCCTACTCGTCACTGTGCTAAGCTAACTAGCAGGAAGGGCACGTCGCTACATTCTACTGCACGCACAGAGAAGAGAAGGGTATCTATCTTCTTGTCTTACTGGTGTGTTCATTTAAGAGTGAAAGACAAATTGTGAGGACGTGTTTTCATCTGAATGTGACCAACATTTTGATGGTCAACTAAAAACCATGTGCCACCACACCATTCATCTTCTGACTTCTCACCAACTTTATTGAGGGTCTATTGTGGAGGTGACGCCCCTCCCTCCCCGTACCTTCAGGGTGAGGTTGAACCTCTGCTCGCTGGGACGCTCGTAGTCCAGGCGTTTCTTCAGCCTCAGGGTGCCGCGCTGCTCCTGTCGGTGACTCACCATGTAGAACTTCTGCTCCTGGTCGCCGGCCACCACGCTGAAGGTGAGCTGGGCATTTTCTCCAGTGTCCCTGTCCTCAGCAGAGAGGTCCAGGACCTGCAGAGAGCAAGCAACACAGCCATGCCAATAAAAGCTTGCTTCGTTTTTTTTAGTTCATCTTTTGCGATTTAAGTGTGCACGATTATATCTCTACCATCCTCAAATGCCATGTTTATGATGATATTTGCATGAAGATCAGCATTTACAAAGCTTCTACCAACTCACTTCTGCATTGAGCTCTGCGTTCTCGGAGATCCTGGCTAGGCAGGAGTGGTCAGTGAATCTCGGAGCGTGGTCGTTCACGTCCTTGACACGAATGGTAGCGGTCCCGGTTCCCGTCATTCCTCCCCCGTCTCTGGCCTCCACGACCAGCAGGTAGGACTCGGCCTGTTCGCGGTCCAGTCCGCTCATGGCCACCGTGATGGTCCCTGTGGTGGGGTTGATGGAGAAGATGTCCGAGAAGGCCGGAACTCCTCCACCCAGCTCGACGTTGCTGGAGTCCAAGCTCCCCACGATCCTGTAGGTGATGTTCATTTTGTAAACAAAAACTATGACGAAATATGCCCGTCGAGTCGACTACCTTTTTTTCCATGACTAAGTAAGACGAGACTAAAACGCTCTGACTTTTAGTTAAGTTGACTAAAATTTCACTAGATAAAAACAGCATGAGGTTGACTAAAACTATGACAAAAACTAACAAGGACATTTTGACGCAGGACTAAGACTAGATTAGAAAAGTAGAGGACAAAATGAACAGTACCTGTAGGAGAGCACGGCGTTTTGCCCGACGGCCGAGTCGTCCAGGTCGGTGGCCGTCATCTCCATGACGGACGTCCCCACCGGCGAGTTCTCGGGCACGCGGCCGTGGCAGCTGGGCGCGCAGGTGAAGACGGGCGCGTTGTCGTTGATGTCCCACACGTTGATGATGACGTCGGTGAAGCCCGTCAGGCCCTCGCCGCCCTCGTCCGTGGCCAGCACCACGAAGCGCCACACCGCGCGCTCCTCGCGGTCCAGCGTGCGCTGGGCGTAGATCTTGCCCGTCACCTCGTCGATGACGAACTCGCTCTCGGCGCCCTGGCCGTGCAGGGAGTAGCGCAGGGCCTCCTGGTCGGCATCCTTATCTGGGTCAGACGCTGTTACCTACAACATCAAAGGACCCAAGCAGGCAGAGAGAGGAGGAGGAGGAGAAAGAGAGAGCTGAGAGGGTAATCGCGAGGGATTTTATTTTTATTTTTTAATGGAGATTTCTACACTATTTAATTATTGAAACGCTGCTGACTTGGAGTGATGTCTTGACTGGAAGCACTTCACACCTGCTCGGTGCAGTTATGAACTCTCCAGCAGCAGCTAAACCTGGCAGATCCCTCACCCGCCCCTCCTCAACACATCAGCAGCAATTACACCCCGGGCAGGCCAAGGATGTTTCAATTTAGCAGAGTAATTGCAGAGCCATGTGGAGCCAAAATGAAGCGGTGTTCCGTTGCAGGAGTGAGGAATCTGCTCTCACATACAGCAGCACATTTCCTTATTATGAGGAAGCTTCTTTTTTTTAAAGCTGTCAAAAGTCAGTAAGAAAACAGGGTGTGATGTTATCTCAGGTAATAGAGAGGGTAGAGACAGACATGGACAGGGATGGGGAAAGAAAACGCGTCTATTTTCTTCTACTGACATCTGCTCAAAGCAAATACTTTCAACACAACTACTGCATACTGTAGGTGAAATGTAATATCACCGGTTTACCATAATAATGACGTTAACAGCTTTTTTTAAAAGTGTTTTAAAGGACACTGACTCCTATTGCCGGGGACAATAGCCGGCCATTGTCTACAAAGCATTTACAAGATAGAATCTAAAGAACATTTTAAAACTAACATCCAACTTGTGCAAAGGAGCAAAAACTGAAATAATGTGATCTCATTCTGAGTTAATTAAGATATCTCACGACTCAGTTAGCTGCTGCATTTTCCACAAGCTGGGAGAAGTTTTAATTGAGGCAAAGAGCTTCAGTAAGACGGTCGTACAGGGAGTTGTACTGGTGCAGGGAGTCAGAGGTCTACAACTAGAGAAGATACATGCACGGATGACTTTCTCCTCACTTTACCAGAGCCCAAAGAAAAGTTGCTCATTTGAATTGGAAGTGTTTTTCACCTTAAGACTCGCTCGTTTAAAACTAAAGATTGGCATGAAAAAAATACCACACAATTTCTAGCAATTTGCAAACTAAGGGTTTTTTTTGTCACAAAGGTGCAATGAAACCATTGAATATATCATTAAAATGTATACTTTGAGGTCTTCGGTTGGGCATGTTTTTTTTTTTACCTTTATTTATACAGGGGGAGTGTCACTGAGAGCAATGCTCTCTTTTTCAGGAGTGCTCTGTTCACATTCACACACATTCACACCTGGAAGCTGACCAGTACAACCACAGTCTGATCTGATGGTCACTGAGCAGCTCCACTGGAGCAGTTGCGGGTTAAGGACCTTGCTCAAGGGCACCTCAGTGGTGGTAATGAGGGAGGGGCAAGCGCTGCCTTTTCACTCCCCCCCCCCCCCCCCCAGATTTATCCTGCCGGTCCCGGGGATTGAACCGACGACCTTCCGGTCACAAGCTTGCTTCTCTAACCGTTGGGCCACCACTGTAACCGCACGTGCTACACAAGCAACAGTACTGACACATGATTGGTCGATCTATACCTGTAACACAAACACCGGTGAGCCGTCCAGCTCCTCTGTCACGCTGCCGTAGTACTCGTTGACGGTGAACACCGGAGCCTCGTCGTTCTTGTTCACCACGTTTACCGTCACCGTCGCGTAATCCTCCCACTTCCCGTCCGACGCCAGAACGTGCAGCTTGTACCTGAGCAAGAGAGTTGGCTTCATCAGGGGGTGTGGCTTAATACATCCTATCATAAGACTGTGAAGTGTCTGTGTGTGTGTGTGTGTGTGTGTGTGTGTGTGTGTGTGTGTGTGTGTGTGTGTGTGTGTGTGTGTGTGTGTGTGTGTGTGTGTGTGTGAGAGAGAGAGAGAGAGAGAGAGAGTGAGTGTGTAAGTCAGTGAGCAGAATTGTGTTCAGTCACAGCTATGCCATTTTATGTGCGATCGTGCTGAATCAGGGAAAAGCACCCCTGCGGGTGACCTAACAGATTTGTAATGAGTCACTGAAAGTGGGCTATGAAAACCCTCTGGGGGAGAGAGAGGAGAGACTGCATGCCAACTCTGTGAGTGAGGCCTGACTACATGGCCAGTCACACAGGGACGGCTATTTCACTAGTACACATCCAGTTCATATTGCCGTGGTGACGGTGACATTGAGGCAGTATTACATTTAAACATCTGAACTGGCCTCTGAAGCTATTGCATATATCAGAATAAACAAGTACATTCATAAATAAAGTTAAATGACAGTATGCCTTGAACAATGTATTTTACGGTTCAGAGAAGTGATAATTACCTTGCTAGTCAATCAAAGTCAACCAAATATGAGACAGAGAACATGTGGATGTGTCAGTGTGGTCCCACCTTTTGTTCTGTTCATAGTCCAGAGGCTGGGAGATGAAGATGGTGCCCACCTCTGGTTCCACATACCTTTTGTTCTGTTCATAGTCCAGAGGCTGGGAGATGAAGATGGTGCCCACCTCTGGTTCCACATACCTTTTGTTCTGTTCATAGTCCAGAGGCTGGGAGATGAAGATGGTTCCCACCTCTGGTTCCACGTCAAACACACCTCCTGTGTTGCCAGATGTGATCTGGTAGCGCAGCTTGGCGTTCGCTCCTGCAGGCCAGCAGAACATGGAGGTTTCAACCAACACATGAAATCAACCAAACCATTTATCACCCAACACACACACACACACACACACACACACACACACACACACACACACACACGCGCGCACGCGCACGCACACGCACACGCACACGCACACACACACACACACACACACACAGTCTGACACAGACATCGAGATGTCCTTTCTCTGGGGTGACGATCTTCTGCATCTTTTTGGGTAGGGGGGAGGGGGGTCCTTGATGATGTTATAAGGGGGAACCCCAGGGGGAACCCCCCGGGAGAACATGCAAACTCCATAGAGAAAGGCCCTTTTCACAAGATAGCCCACCTGGGTATGAGGCACCGGACGCATGGGGGGACATAATCCCACTGCGAAAGAGCATTCCAGGCGGGAATCGAACCCGGGTCCTTCTTGCTGTGAGGTGTCAGTACTAACCACTGCGCCACCGTGCCCCGGGTTGACTGATAAATGGAGGTTGGTACAAAATGGACCTTGGCTAACTGACAAAGTAAAGTAAGAAAGCTATGTTGGAGCCAGGGTGACCCCCATAGGGCAGGAGTGTATTTGCTGTATCTGTGGTGTGAAGCAGCTTAGGGTGAAAAAGTTCTCCCCCCTGGACAGGAACCCCCCCCCCCCTCCCTCCTACTCCACTGCAGACTGTATCCACCAATCCACTGATTGATCTCAGTTAATGGAGATAGATAGCACCATGCTGGAGGAGGAGTCAGATATCAAGTCTCTGGTATGAGCTGATTGGTGTGAACCTCCCAGCATCGGGTGCAGACTAACAAACAGACCAGTGCCCTGAAGCTGAATACTCTACCTGTGCCATAAGAACAACATGCTGATGACACGCAATCTACATGTATAAAGAGTGATGGATGGGGACAAACTCCAAAACAGGCAGCACATTTTGTATAGTTGTGCATATATGGAAGATTCAAACATTTTTTTACGTTTGGCGATGACTCCAAGGGGAATTTGTTATTGCTTTTAGTAGCTCATATTTCGGGTGTTTCCATTGTAAATGTTGTGTCAACTCTTATTTTTGAGAAGTAACTGGGACGGAGCAGCATAACAGACCAGACGCCATCTTGGAAGCAAATAACATGAACCTTACAGCTGAGATGTTCCGCTCACATCATGAAGGTCCGTTTAAGAGTTGACACATTGGCCCGGCGCACCTTGAAAGTCAGGCTTAAAAAACAGAAGTATTTGCCTCTAACTGGCTCTACCTCTAGCTAAACATGCCTGTACATTTTCTGAACAAGCCCCCTACACACATTATATATAGACTTGGGATATCCAAGTATTTGTTTATGAGCTGACACATGTAAACACCATATCTTCACAATAACCTGGAGAAGCTCTTATCTGGGCTATGAGGAACCTGGATGAGGCACCTGGGATATTCCAATATGACTCTGGATACCGACACATAGAAACATCTACAGTCATCACATTTCCGGTTGGCTACTGTACGCGCTTCTGCACACGCTCCATTTTGCATAGCATCATGGGTAACCTTATTGGCTCAGGAAATGCACCCTCTCATGTGCCGTGCAGTGATCAGATTAAACTGAATGATGTGTTTTCTGTCATGAAAGACGTTCATATTCCTGGTTGCTTGGCAGGTGTTGGAATAGCAATTTATTTGTTGTCATTTTATGTGAAAAGCTGGGATTCGGCTAGTCTCGCTGGCCAGCCTCCTCTCCTTTCCGTCCGAGGAGTCTGGCGCCGCAGGTCTCCATGGTGGGATTGCGATGGGCGGCGCTTAGCGGCAGTGCCCTTGGAAAATAGTTTCCAACAATCCAACTTGCCGTTTTCAGCGTGTAGCAACGAGCTAGCGTGTAGGTTTCTGCCGTTAGCTTGCTAGCTAGTTAGCGTTGTTGTTTTCACTGAGGCGGCAGGGCACCGTTTACAGCGACACACAGGAAGGAGGGAGCGGAAGCCGCTCTGATTGACATGGTCGGAGCCAATGACAGAGTTTGTAATAAGCCGGGAGCGGACATCCGGCTGCCACCGAAACAGTCGCTCCAATGGGAGAGCAGAGTAGAGCAG
>NC_139651.1:14069818-14074814 GCF_964638095.1 Poromitra crassiceps | reverse complement strand
TCTGAAGTTCAAACATCACTGCCAGGTGACATCTGAAGTTCAAACATCACTGCCAGTGACATCTGAAGTTCAAAACATCACTGCCAGGTGACATCTGAAGTTCAAACATCACTGCCAGGTGACATCTGAAGTTCAAACATCACTGCCCAGGTGACATCTGAAGTTCAAACATCACTGCCAGGTGACATCTGAAGTTCAAACATCACTGCCAGGTGACATCTGAAGTTCAAACATCACTGCCAGGTGACATCTGAAGTTCAAACATCACTGCCAGGTGACATCTGAAGTTCAAACATCACTGCCAGGTGACATCTGAAGTTCAAACATCACTGCCAGGTGACATCTGAAGTTCAAACATCACTGCCAGGTGACATCTGAAGTTCAAACATCACTGCCAGGTGACATCTGAAGTTCAAACATCACTGCCAGGTGACATCTGAAGTTCAAACATCACTGCCAGGTGACATCTGAAGTTCAAACATCACTGCCAGGTGACATCTGAAGTTCAAACATCACTGCCAGGTGACATCTGAAGTTCAAACATCACTGCCAGGTGACATCTGAAGTTCAAACATCACTGCCAGGTGACATCTGAAGTTCAAACATCACTGCCAGGTGACATCTGAAGTTCAAACATCACTGCCAGGTGACATCTGAAGTTCAAACATCACTGCCAGGTGACATCTGAAGTTCAAACATCACTGCCAGGTGACATCTGAAGTTCAAACATCACTGCCAGGTGACATCTGAAGTTCAAACATCACTGCCAGGTGACATCTGAAGTTCAAACATCACTGCCAGGTGACATCTGAAGTTCAAACATCACTGCCAGGTGACATCTGAAGTTCAAACATCACTGCCAGGTGACATCTGAAGTTCAAACATCACTGCCAGGTGACATCTGAAGTTCAAACATCACTGCCAGGTGACATCTGAAGTTCAAACATCACTGCCAGGTGACATCTGAAGTTCAAACATCACTGCCAGGTGACATCTGAAGTTCAAACATCACTGCCAGGTGACATCTGAAGTTCAAACATCACTGCCAGGTGACATCTGAAGTTCAAACATCAAAATCTCCTATGGTGGAATTCTACCGTTTTGAACCACTTGTGTTTATGAGTTGTCTGTAATAACACCCGGTTCCATCATGCAAGCGCATAGAAACATCGACCTTGATGCAGAATTAAAGCAGAGAGAAACTAGGATCATGTACTGTAAGTACAGAAATATTCCAGATCCACAAAAGTCTCCCCCATACCTCCACACCATGGTCCAGTCCTAATACCCCCATACCTCCACACCATGGTTCAGTCCTATACCCCCATACCTCCACACCATGGTTCAGTCCTATACCCCCATACCTCCACACCATGGTCCAGTCCTTATACCCCCATACCTCCAGACCATGGTTCAGTCTTATACCCCCATACCTCCACACCATGGTCCAGTCTTATACCCCCATACCTCCACACCATGGTCCAGTCCTACACCCCCATACCTCCACCATGGTCCAGTCTTATACCCCCATACCTCCACACCATGGTCCAGTCTTATACCCCCATACCTCCACACCATGGTCCAGTCGTCTTATACCCCCATACCTCCACACCATGGTCCAGTCTTATACCCCCATACCTCCACACCATGGTCCAGTCCTATACCCCATACCTCCAGGTCATGGTCTACTCCTACACCCCCACACATGGTCCAGTCTTACACCCCCCATACCTCCACACCATGGTCTACTCCTACACCCCCATACCTCCACACCATGGTTCAGTCCTACACCCCCATACCTCCACACCATGGTCCAGTCCTATACCCCCATGCCTCCACACCATGGTCCAGTCTTATACCCCCATACCTCCACACCATGGTCCAGTCCTATACCCCCATACCTCCACACCATGGTCCAGTCTTATACCCCCATACCTCCACACCATGGTCCAGTCCTATACCCCCATACCTCCACACCATGGTCCAGTCCTATACCCCCATACCTCCACACCATGGTCCAGTCCTATACCCCCATACCTCCACACCATGGTCCAGTCTTATACCCCCATACCTCCACACCATGGTCCAGTCTTATACCCCCATACCTCCACACCATGGTCCAGTCTTATACCCCATACCTCCACACCATGGTCCAGTCTTATACCCCCATACCTCCACACCATGGTCCAGTCCTATACCCCCATGCCTCCAGGTCATGGTCAAGTCAAATCGCTTGAGGAACAGTTTCTTCCCGCAGGCCACGAGACTCCTTAACATACACAAATAGTGTAGTAGCCGCACTGTACCGTACTGTAGCTGCTACCATTACGTATGTCTAACGTTTAATTGTATGTTTAATAAGGAATATGCTATTTGCACCTGTATGTCAAATACGCCGAATTTAAAATGCCGAGTTTAATTGTATGTTTAATAAGGAATATGTTATTTGCACCTGTATGTCAAATACGCAGAATTTAAAATGTTTAAGCACGTCTAAAGTATGCACCCGACACGTGCAGTGAATATGCCACTGTCTCTGACTTGTCTTATCACTATACTGCCTTATGCTTGTTGTGTCTCTTGTTGTTTTTGCACCCATATGCCCGGTTATATTTGTACTATTTGCACTATGTTGTAAACGGAGTCCACAGCACAATAATTTCACACGTGATACTTGTACCATGGAGTGACAATAAAAATCTTGAATCTTGAAATCTTGAATCTTGAATCTTGAAGTCCTATACCCCCCTACCTCCACACCATGGTCCAGTCCTATACCCCCATACCTCCACACCATGGTCCAGTCCTATACCCCATACCTCTAGGTCATGGTCAAGTCCTACACACCCATACCTCCAGGTCATGGTAGGGCTGGGCGATTAATCGAATTTTAATCATGATTATGATTTGGGCTTTCCACGATTATGAAAACAAGATAATCGACATCAAACGATTTTGCGGCTCTTGTCACTCTTGTTCTGCCTTGAAGCGCACCCCTTCCTTTGGCTCGGCCCCTCCCCCAAAGCCCAAAGCACACCGTTTTGTTTCAGCTCGAGTTGTGAATGACTGTCATGTGAAGAGTCACGGCACGTTTATCCTTCCCGGCTATTTCCTTGTTAGCACAAGAATAAGATGACAGAAGTCACAGAAAGAGAGCCGCTGGTCGAGAAGAGAGGTAAAACAACGTATGTGTTGTGGAAACACTATTTTCGTCAGACAAACACGACCGCGCATACCTTGCATACTAGTATGCAAGGTATGCGCGGGCGCGGCTGCACCCCGCAACACGACCGCTCTCCCTCTTTGTTTAATCACTTGAAATCCACTCACAAAGTGGTCTATGACCAAGCAATAAACGCTAAACGAACAAAAAGACAAAGCCCCATCTAGTCACTCCTGCCACCGCAACACAAAAGATAAAAGATCTGAGATTTTATTTTGAGGCAAAATGGTACAGCCCTAGCTCTGACATGATTGTTCCGTGGTCACAGGAACATCTAAGGCTGCTAAAGCCCTGAGGGTGTTCATAACGTCGCTGATGGAGGTCTGAAGCTCCTTCTTGTTGAAGCTCATTGGGAGTCGCTGTGGCTACAGGAACGTCAGCGATGTCAGAAATATAAATGGTAATGTAAGTGCTCTCGCAGATGCAGCCATTGCAGCAAGTCTCATTTAACTGATTTGTTGCTGTGCTCAGACCCTCCTTAGAGGAGCTGTTTCAAGCACAGGAATGATCAGACAAATAATGTGCTACGTAATGCCTATTCAGTGGTACTCTAACCCATTTGAAAGACAGATCAGGCAGCAGCAGCTGCTCTAGGAGGACAGATGCAGGATGTATTATATCCTACCTCCTACATCCTATATCCTACCTCCTACCTCCTACCTCCTACATCCTACCTCCTACCTCCTACATTACATTATACTGCACTAGGAGATGATGGCACTTGTATGGGCAGTTATCATTGTCTCTCTATTGATAGTATTCCGTTACATCACCACACGGCCATTTTGGTAGGAAAACAACAGGTGATTGTGATCAATTAACAGGTGATTAAAATCAAGTGGCACTTACAGCCAATGAGCTGTGTGTATTGTAGCGCCATGTTGGTAGGAAAAAGGCTTGTGACATCATCGGAAATACTATGAATAGAGAGCCAAGGTGGAAACGTCACTTCCTGCTTCAGCACTGTACCAGAGATTTTCATCCGCCATTTATTTTCCATAGACATTTCGTAAAATGCTTATAAAAAGTGTTTTACTTGTTCAAACCAAACGGTTCAGACAGATATATTTAGAAACAGGAGAGATCGCATAACATTTCACTCAGACCAAAACGTATTTTTAAAAAAAAGCGGGTTTAAAGAAATATTTTTTCAATGTTGTTTTTTTAAGTTTTGGGTCCGAGAGTGAAATGTTCTATGGTCTCTCACGATTCTAAATATAGCTGAACCGTTTGGTTTGAGGTAAAACTATTTTTATAAGCATTTTACAAAATGTCTATGGGAAAATAAATGGCGTAAGAAAATCTCTGGTACAGTGCTGAAGCAGGAAGTGACGTTGACTTTGCCCTCTCTATGGGGATGGTGTGTGCATGTGTGTGTGTGTGTGTGTGTGTGTGTGTGTGTGTGTGTGTGTGTGTGTGTGTGTGTGGTGTGTGTGTGTGTGTGTGTGTGTGTGCGTGCGTGCGTGCGTGCGGTGCGTGTGTGCGAGAGAGAGAGTGAGAGAGAGAGATAGAGGGCTTTGCTTCCAATCTTTAATTCTCAACTTGTCTCAGTTTAATCTGATGAACTGACTTCCTCCGGTTCAGACAGGAAATCAATCACAGTAAAACACACCAATCACTGCTGCTGTCTGGGCGACCCACACACGTGTGTGTGTGTGTGTGTGTGTTGGTGTGTGTGTGTGCGCGCACGTGCGTCCGTGCGTAGGGGTGTGTGTGTGTGTGTGTGTGTGTCTCTCTCTGTCTGTCCGTGTGTGTGTGTGTGTGTATTTGTGC
>NC_139651.1:14042318-14067318 GCF_964638095.1 Poromitra crassiceps | reverse complement strand
GTTAGAGAGCAGCTACAGTAGACTCCTCTCAACATATTACCTCTATACACACTTCAGTTAGAGAGCAGCTACAGTAGACTCCTCTCACCATATTACCTCTATACACACTTCAGTTAGAGAGCAGCTACAGTAGACTCCTCTCACCATATTACCTCTATACACACTTCAGTTAGAGAGCAGCTACAGTAGACTCCTCTCTTCATATTACCTCTATACACACTTCAGTTAGAGAGCAGCTACAGTAGACTCCTCTCACCATATTACCTCTATACACACTTCAGTTAGAGAGCAGTTACAGTAGACTCCTCTCACCATATTACCTCTATACACACTTCAGTTAGAGAGCAGCTACAGTAGACTCCTCTCACCATATTACCTCTATACACACTTCAGTTAGAGAGCAGCTACAGTAGACTCCTCTCACCATATTACCTCTATACACACTTCAGTTAGAGAGCAGTTACAGTAGACTCCTCTCATCATATTACCTCTATACACACTTCAGTTAGAGAGCAGCTACAGTAGACTCCTCTCACCATATTACCTCTATACACACTTCAGTTAGAGAGCAGCTACAGTAGACTCCTCTCACCATATTACCTCTATACACACTTCAGTTAGAGAGCAGCTACAGTAGACTCCTCTCACCATATTACCTCTATACACACTTCAGTTAGAGAGCAGCTACAGTAGACTCCTCTCATCATATTACCTCTATACACACTTCAGTTAGAGAGCAGCTACAGTAGACTCCTCTCACCATATTACCTCTATACACACTTCAGTTAGAGAGCAGTTACAGTAGACTCCTCTCACTATATTACCTCTATACACACTTCAGTTAGAGAGCAGTTACAGTAGACTCCTCTCACCATATTACCTCTATACACACTTCAGTTAGAGAGCAGTTACAGTAGACTCCTCTCACCATATTACCTCTATACACACTTCAGTTAGAGAGCAGTTACAGTAGACTCCTCACCATATTACCTCTATACACACTTCAGTTAGAGAGCAGTTACAGTAGACTCCTCTCATTACCTCTATACACACTTCAGTTAGAGAGCAGTTACAGTAGACTCCTCTCACCATATTACCTCTATACACACTTCAGTTAGAGAGCAGTTACAGTAGACTCCTCTCATCATATTACCTCTATACACACTTCAGTTAGAGAGCAGCTACAGTAGACTCCTCTCACCATATTACCTCTATACACACTTCAGTTAGAGAGCAGCTACAGTAGACTCATCTCATCATATTACCTCTATACACACTTCAGTTAGAGCAGTTACAGTAGACTCCTCTCATCATATTACCTCTATACACACTTCAGTTAGAGAGCAGTTACAGTAGACTCCTCTCATCATATTACCTCTATACACACTTCAGTTAGAGAGCAGTTACAGTAGACTCCTCTCATCATATTACCTCTATACACACTTCAGTTAGAGAGCAGTTACAGTAGACTCCTCTCATCATATTACCTCTATACACACTTCAGTTAGAGAGCAGCTACAGTAGACTCCTCTCATCATATTACCTCTATACACACTTCAGTTAGAGAGCAGCTACAGTAGACTCCTCTCACCATATTACCTCTATACACACTTCAGTTAGAGAGCAGTTACAGTAGACTCCTCTCATCATATTACCTCTATACACACTTCAGTTAGAGAGCAGCTACAGTAGACTCCTCTCAACATATTACCTCTATACACACTTCAGTTAGAGAGCAGCTACAGTAGACTCCTCTCATCATATTACCTCTATACACACTTCAGTTAGAGAGCAGTTACAGTAGACTCCTCTCATCATATTACCTCTATACACACTTCAGTTAGAGAGCAGCTACAGTAGACTCCTCTCACCATATTACCTCTATACACACTTCAGTTAGAGAGCAGTTACAGTAGACTCCTCTCAACATATTACCTCTATACACACTTCAGTTAGAGAGCAGCTACAGTAGACTCCTCTCACCATATTACCTCTATACACACGTCAGTTAGAGAGCAGCTACAGTAGACTCCTCTCACCATATTACCTCTAAACACACTTCAGTTAGAGAGCAGTTACAGTAGACTCCTCTCACCATATTACCTCTATACACACTTCAGTTAGAGGGCAGCTACAGTAGACTCCTCTCACCATATTACCTCTATACACACTTCAGTTAGAGAGCAGCTACAGTAGACTCCTCTCACCATATTACCTCTATAGACACGTCAGTTAGAGAGCAGCTATTTTTTCACTTGATGTTCTCCAAAAGCCTTTGTTTTAACAACAAAGCTTCTTGATGGTCTTCAAGCCCCTGTTCATGTAAAAGTGCACTGATGGAACCACCTAAGGCGATTGCAGCAGTTCCATACTTGTTTTCAGAGTAGTTCTTTCCAACCCTGGAGCGGTTGACCCCTCTAGTCGGGTTTATTTGGACCAATGAGTTGACAGCGTTCGGACGGAGACCTTGTTGTGTCAACCATAGCTGATGCTGACAGAAAGACCTTCCCCACACCTGACCCATTCTGACCAATGAAGGCCAAGAGTGCTGCCATGTGACTTCTGTCGTCAAACAGGGCAGCAAAGACTAAAGCAGTAGAGAAAGTTTAATAGATAGAAAGCATAATAGATAGAAAGCATAATAGATGCCATTTGGATGGTTTTATCCTAAGCACCTGCCGGATGTGCATACATTTCAGCCTGCATGATGGCCCCAGTGGGAATTGAACCCGTCACCCTGTCAGCTGTTAGTGCCTTGCTCTGCCCATTAAGGCACTAAGCATGACGCAAAGGACAACTCTTTCCTCTGTTGCTGAAGAGGACAGAAGAGACAGCAGCAAGAGGGGAGGCAGTATTGCCAGTCATGTGATAACAAGAAAGAACTTTCTTGAATTAACCCATTGATACCTGATGCAGCATTTGTGTGCGTATCCCTTTAAGACCGCGAACCGCGTGACGCGGTTCGCGGTCTTAAAGGGATACACACACAAATGAGGGCTATACACGCAAATGCTGCATCAGGTATCAATGGGTTAAGGGCCCTTAGTAAATGTATTCACAACATTCTCACTATAAAGATCTGATTCACTGCTCCAGAGTTAAAATAGTGACATTCACTAACATGATGAAGGTCATTGTGACTGAAATGCTGACAGTTTCAATGATGTACTAATGATGAAATACCGTATGTTCGTTATGAAATGGCAATATTGCTGATGATATTGGTCTAAAAAAGATGTATATATATGCTGGACCCTAATTGAGATGTGCAAAAGTTTTTGGCGCTGGCATAAAGGGAGCAGAGGTGAAACTGTAAAACGGTCCATATTCCATTAAAAAAAAGAAGCTATATGCACGACGCGCAACACTCTCTCCATTAAAATCAGATTTATTGCTCCAAAGTTAAAATTGATCTTGCCACAGTTTGTTGCTGCTAACTACAATGAATTATTCATAAAGATTTTGGGAAGTTACAATTCCACATATAGACTGAGGGGGAATGAGGGTCACAGCTGTTTCTATCCAGCTTCCTTCCGTCCAACAAAATTACATAATAACTCTTGGGTTATAAAGCAAAATCAGAATAAAGCTTGTTTTATATGAATTATAAATGATCAGTTTTTTCCCTTTCTGATTACTTGCCTAAACTGAACCTTCACATGACAAAGAGAAGATGTTAGCCCTGACCACCAATACTGCAGAAGCTGCAAGGCCATGAGTTTTCCCCCCTGATTTCCCCCCCCATTATCCTTGGCAAATTTTCCCTCTGCTGCCCCTCTGCTCCACCTTCTGCCGATCTGGGGAGAGCTGTAGACTAGCACCATGCTTCCTCCAACACAAGCGCAGTTGCCAGCCACTTCTTTTCACCTGACAGTGGGGAGCTTCACCGGCAGGATGTAGCACGTGGGAGGATCATGCTATTCCCAACAGTTGGGAGGCAATGAGGTTAATGTAAAATGTGGTCTTAAATGTGAGCAACACTAGCACTAACAACACTAGCTCTAATGATACCGCTGGTGTGAGAGAGCAACACTAGCACTAACGATACTGCTGGTGTGAGATAGCAACACTAGCACTAACGACACTAGCTCTAACGATACCGCTGGTGTGAGATAGTAACACTAGCTCTAACGATACCGCTGGTGTGAGATAGCAACACTAGCTCTAACGATACCGCTGGTGTGAGATAGCAACACTAGCACTAATGATACTGCTGGTGTAAGATAGTAACACTAGCACTAATGATACTGCTGGTGTAAGATAGTAACACTAGCACTATTGATACTGCTGGTGTAAGATAGCAACACTAGCACTATTGATACTGCTGGTGTAAGATAGCAACACTAGCAGTAACGATACCACTGGTGTGAGATAGTAACACTAGCAGTAACGATACCGCTGGTGTGAGATAGTAACACTAGCTCTAACGATACTGCTGGTGTGAGATAGCAACACTAGCACTAACGATACCGCTGGTGTGAAATAGCAACACTAGCACTAACGATACCGCTGGTGTGAGATAGCAACACTAGCACTAACGATACCGCTGGTGTGAGACAGCAACACTAGCACTAACGATACCGCTGGTGTGAGATAGCAACACTAGCACTAATGATACTGCTGGTGTGAGATAGTAACACTAGCACTAATGATACTGCTGGTGTGAGATAGTAACACTAGCACTAATGATACTGCTGGTGTGAGATAGCAACACTAGCACTAACGATACTGCTGGTGTGAGATAGTAACACTAGCACTAATGATACTGCTGGTGTGAGATAGTAACACTAGCACTAATGATACTGCTGGTGTGAGATAGCAACACTAGCACTAACGATACTGCTGGTGTGAGATAGCAACACTAGCACTAATGATACTGCTGGTGTGAGATAGTAACACTAGCACTAATGATACTGCTGGTGTGAGATAGCAACACTAGCACTAACGATACCGCTGGTGTGAGATAGTAACACTAGCACTAATGATACTGCTGGTGTGAGATAGTAACACTAGCACTAATGATACTGCTGGTGTGAGATAGCAACACTAGCACTAACGATACCGCTGGTGTGAGATAGTAACACTAGCACTAATGATACTGCTGGTGTGAGATAGTAACACTAGCACTAATGATACTGCTGGTGTGAGATAGCAACACTAGCACTAACGATACCGCTGGTGTGAGATAGCAACACTAGCACTAATGATACTGCTGGTGTGAGATAGTAACACTAGCACTAATGATACTGCTGGTGTGAGATAGCAACACTAGCACTAACGATACCGCTGGTGTGAGATAGTAACACTAGCACTAATGATACTGCTGGTATGAGATAGCAACACTAGCACTAATGATACTGCTGGTGTGAGATAGCAACACTAGCACTAATGATACTGCTGGTGTGAGATAGCAACACTAGCACTAATGATACAGCTGGTGTGAGATAGCAACACTAGCACTAATGATACTGCTGGTGTGAGATAGTAACACTAGCACTAACGATACTGCTGGTGTGAGATAGTAACACTAGCACTAATGATACTGCTGGTGTGAGATAGCAACACTAGCACTAATGATACTGCTGGTGTGAGATAGTAACACTACTGTAGCACTAACGATACTGCTGGTGTGAGATAGTAACACTAGCACTAATGATACTGCTGGTGTGAGATAGCAACACTAGCACTAATGATACTGCTGGTGTGAGATAGAGGCAACCGTCTCTCCATCTTGGTCTCATTTGTTTATGGTCAAGGTACTTACAGTCATTTGACATATTGATGCATGAAAATATGACATGTAGCTCCTTCGCTGATACCGATGTTCTAACTTGCCCGTGCAAAGGCAGCAGTCTCTCTTCCTCTCAGCACTCACAGTAACTCTGCACCATCTATCTGCCGTCCATCGACCGCACTTTTGACGGTGTCTGAAACAGAGGATTGGGTTTCAGCTTGACTGTCTCTCCGCAGGCTCTGTGGCGACGTTCAGCAGCAACGCCCCAGAAAATAGGACTTTCTGCAGAAAGTTGTGACGTGAACGAGCAGAGTGATCGGAAATGCCCGGGGAAGAGAAATAATTACAGTGACGGGGGTGCGGGGAGTTGGGAATGGAAAATGTCTTAAAGTTTCTTAATGAACTGTGACAAACAGAAACAACAATGAAAGAAATGTGCTGGCAGAAAGGCACCAGAGGGAGAAAGCAACAGAGATGGGGGGCAGAGGGGGGCGTGGTCAGGGATTCATCAAAACCTGAGCAAATTAGCAAAATGTCATCCATGTGCATCCGTGTGTGTGTGTGTGTATCCAATGTGTATCCAATGTGTATCCAATGTGTATCCAATGTGTATAATGTGTATCCGCAAAAGGTAAAATAAGAAAATAAGACCAGTAAATAAGATAAGAGCCATTTCTGCTCTTTGAAGGAGCCAATGCTGCAGACTCCTTTTCATCCTGATAAGCAAAAGGAATAACAGGCGGCTAATAACCATCTGTCTACAAAACCCTCAGCTCACAATAAGCACAACCTTGTGTTTATTCTGGATGGATGTGTGTGTGTGTGTGTGTGTGTGTGTGTGTGTGTGTGTGTGTGTGTGTGTGTGTGTGTGTGTGTGTGTGTGTGTGTGTGTGTGTGTGCGTGCGTGCGTGCGTGCGCGCGCGCGCGCGTGCGTGTGTGTCATCAGGTGTAACTGCAACCAACCCAAGAGACCTTGAAAATCCGATCACCCAAAGCACATTTAGCCACAAAACAACAGTCTTAATGCAATGTGCCTCCAACTGACATATAGGTCTTTTGCGTGAACTTGAATATATCATAATACAAAACTGTGACAAGTGCAACACCCAAACACAATGAGCAGCATGCACTGTGTTGGCAACATTCCCATGCATTATGTCGAATATCAGAGTGAGCCAATGCTTCTTGGCCGATCCCAAAGATTTCGGTCAGAGTTCAAACTAGATTATTTTAATTGGAAAAATTTGAAATGCCTGAATTAGGTGGCAAGAAAAGCCAGATGACTTTACTTCAAATCACTTCTCTGCTGGGTTTCCCTTCACTGTGAAACTGCTCCACAATTCCTCAATGTATGGAGGTCCGTGTTCTGATGCTTATGCAAAGCCACAAAATATGTCCTGTGTGTGATGGTTGTGACGTACAATGTAGTGAAGTACAATACTGCCGCAAAAATCTTTTTAAGAAAACGTAAAATGGCTGACTTGAAGACAGAGTGCAGGTAAACATCATGCGCTCGCCCCCGGCTTCACCAGCCAATGAAATGTGAGAACAGATGGCTTCAAAGTGTTTCAAGTCCCGCCCACAGCAACAACACAGCAACCACCTTAGCTGCTTTCCACGCACATGAATGACAGATATGCCAAATGTCCCACGTGAACGTCCACCTTCTACTCACACAGCAGCAAGCTGTCTGTTGATGTGGAGCTATACAACATACTCTGCTGCTGTCTGGTGATCTAGAATGCATTTTCAAATGCTGCAGCAGTCCTGCCACAGCCAGTAAAAGACAGTGAGAGGCTGTGACTGTATGAATGTGCACAAGCAGGACATGGGAGTGAAAGGCAGCCATTAGTGAATCAGCATTTGATGCCAGTTTACTCTCTGCCTTCCATCAGGATCAATAATGTCCCATTGACTCACTCAAACCCCCAGACACACTATGAACTGGCCTTCATGAAACAAGCTGTGCAACTGTCTTTCCAGCAAACCACACAGATAGATAGATAGATAGATAGATAGATAGATAGATAGATAGATAGATAGATAGATAGATAGATAGATAGATCGATAGATGGATAGATAGACTAAACATGTTATGGTGGATACAGAGTCTATTAGTCTCTAGTGTCAAGCTCATTGTCATTGGTGCACATGCAAATTGTTCATGTGAGTGTGGTTACATGTAATCTCTCTCTCCCCCCTCTCTCCCCCCCCCCCTCTCTCCCTGCTTCTACCCCCCCTCGCTCTTTCTGTCTCTTTCCCCCTCTGTCTCTCTCTCCCCCTCTCTCTGTCTCCCTCTATTTCCCCTCTCTCTGTCTCTCCCTCTCTTCCCCCCTCTCTCTGTCTCCCACTCTGTCTCTCCCTCTCTCTCTGCTTTAGCCGCAGGTGATAATTAACCTGTTGGTATGATGGCGCACTTCTCCCCTGCAGCGATCATCATCATCATCATCATCATCATCATCACCATCATTCTATTAGTGAATCTCACTCTATTTGTAAACACTGAACACATTGAGAGTTGTTATGCAAACTGCTTCTCAAAGTGGGGTCCGGGGACCTCCAGGGGTCCTTGAGAGAGGTTCCAGGGTGTTCCCAGCAAAATGACTATACCTTAATGGGAATAGTTTCACTGCATTGAATTACTAGAGGTTAAAACAATGGCCTGGGACATCTACAAGGATGACTGTTTATGGTCCTTTAGTCACCTTCACAGCTATAGAATTCTGTATAAGGTCGTAAATAATATTTTATTTCAGAAGGGGCTCCTTATGCCAAAATATTATCAAATGGGGGGGGGGGGGTCTAATATGGATGTATTTTGGGGGTGCTTGCTTGACGCCAAAATGTCTGGAAACCACCTGATCGAGTCTGCCTCTCCGTGCGTAATTACGCACTGATCGGATCTGTAAAGATCATAATAACATGCAGGTATTTGGTGTAAGGTCACGTCTTACACCAAATATAGAATTATAATGAGCAGCAAATACAAATAATACATTTTGGAAACATCATGCTGTGACAGGCTGAGACAGCCTGAGGTGAGAAATACGAGCTTGCTTTTCTCTCTCTCTCTCTCTCTCTCTCTCTCACACACACACACACACACACACACACACACACACACACATACACACACAGTCACACACACACTCCACTTTATCGCCTGCTTACCTCTTTTATCCTGGACTTTGACGGTGATCTCCAGGTGAGGTTCGCTCTCTCGGTCCAGTCTCCGTGAGATGACTATATCCCCGCTGTCCCGGGTCGCGCTGACCGGGGAGCTCTCAGGGTCAGGCTCCAGCAGCTCGAACGTGGCAGACTGGAACCTCACCGGGCTCAGGTTCATCACCACGGAACCGATTCCCGCGTCCTCTGACACGTTGATGAAAACCGGGTTGTCGGGTTCCAGCGCTGACCTGGACCTGCGTGACGCCGCTTTAGGTCTCCGTTTCCCCGCTTGGGAGTTTGGCCATTGCCGGGGATTGATCTCCACGGCGATGCTCTGACTGGTGCGCGGAGGGCAGCCACGGTCCCGGGCAAACACGTTGAATTTAATGGGCCCCTCGAGACCGAGGATCGAGTCCACTAAGAGGATCTCTCCGGTTTTGGGCACCGCGTAGAAACTTCCGTTTCTCGGCACGGCGAAGTAGATGAGCTCCGCGTTCTTGCCGCTGTCTCCATCCCGCGCGGTAACCGTGTAGATGACCGTGCGCAGCGCGGTGGCATCATCCAGGCTCAGCTTCACAGCGGCACCGGGGAAGGCGGGCCGGTGGTCGTTGGTGTCCAGGACGTCCACCTTCACGGACGCTACCGGAGATTCGTCCCCCTCCTCCTCCCCGGAGAGTCCCGCGCATTGCCCGCAGCACAGACCGAGAGCCAGCGCATACTCAGCCCGCTCCTCCCGGTCCAACACCCCCGCTGTTTTCAATAACACGTGCCCGCGTTTATGGTGAGCAAACACGCGGAAATTCTCTCTGCCGTCGCCCAGGAGTTTGAAGTGCCCCGCCGCCGAGCCGGGCTCTCCGGTGCCGCACAGCCTCTGTGAGTCAAGCCGCTTTAACGGGACGCTCAGCCCGTTGACCCGCGAGCCCGGAGCCGAGTTCTCAAACACATGTCCGTGGAAGAACGGCACACGCGGCTCCGCGGTCCTGTTCGCGAGGGCGCAGGAAAGGAGAAGCGGTAAAAACACGTTGGTCCAAATCATGACTGTCTCCTCCGCTCCACCGCGCTGAAGCGATCCTATCACACCGGGCCGATGCCGAGGAAAAGAGCCATGCTCGTTCCTTGGGGATATTTCTCCTCTTTTCCTTTATCATCCACAACTTCCATTAAATTCCATTAAATCACCATGGAAACAGCCGAGTCCCGCTTCAACTGGACGCAGGAGAACTTTGTGTGTGTTTGCGCAGCGCGTCCTCCTCTGCTCTCTGTCTGCGCTGCTATGCGCGTGCCTATACCGGGGAAAAACGGCTTCAGCTCGAGTGTGCGCCGCGCGCACAGGGGCGGACGCAGTGCTTTGGGGGTCCGAGGCAAAGGCAAGCATGCCACGTGCCCCCCTGAATCACAACACTTTTATTCTTCTTCCTCTTCTTCTTCTTCTTCATTTACGGTGGTTGGCATCCAGCTTATTGGTGCATTAACGCCACCTTCTGCTGGGGAGTGTGGATCAGACAATCGACTTACAATCTAAATCCCTTAAACACACACACACACACACACAACCCTTTCCCTTTTTAATCCATTCTTTCTATACATTATCTTCAAGTTGGGCTGAGCAAAGTATGTTTTGCTGCTGCTGCTGCTGATTATTATTATTAGATTATTTTAGTTCTCTACTGATGCCACTGCAAGTAAAATGAGCTTTTAAATCAAATAACACAATCACAAGAAGTGGAATAGCCCACTGAATGAGTATAGGGGGAGACCATGACTTTTTTTTATAAGCATTTAGTTTAACACATACATTTTATACCATCAATGGTCAATTTTAATGTCTCTGTAGGCTACATAATTGTATATTTTGTTATTATTTATTCCGTAATTCTTAATCTTAGTATGTGCAATAATAGAAAAAAGGTTCTCCACGCATCATCTGGCAATATACAGCTGGTGCTTCTCAGTTTGAGGACAGTAAACCTCCCTCCCTCTGTTTCCTGTATGTGCAATAATAGTTAGAGTATAGCTATTTATATAGCTTCACTTATTATCTTTATCGTCATTTTATTACTAGTTCTGAATTGCATCTTGTGATCTGGATGCAATCGTAATTTTGTGTATTGCGAATTACAATAAAGTTGAACTTGAACCTGGACTTGACCATTGCGCATCTACTGTATCTCCATTTCCTCTCCTCTCCCTTCTGACTGATCTCACACCAGGATCACACTCAGTCATGCACTTAGAGTTGCTGCAAACTGCATGTCTGCGCTGTCTTGCACCAAACGCACTGAGACGAAACTGCTCAGGCCTGTCAGTTTGGCAACATCAATTTTCATCACGAGGACACATGAGGTAGTAGTAGAGTACCCAGTGATAAACAGCAAATAAACACTGGTGTTAGTGAACGCATGATGCGCTTATCAAGCACCCAACAGCAAACGCATCTGCAGCGGGAATGATGCGGCGGTAACGGATCCTCTCACCAGGAAATGAATTCTACAGCCAAGCGGAACGTGTCGGATCAAGCATGCACACGCATGTACGCGCAGGCACAGCCACACACACACATAAACAAACATGCACACGCATGTACGCGCAGGCACAGCCACACACACACATAAACAAACATGCACACGCATGTACGCGCGGGCACAGCCACACACACACACACACATAAACAAACATGCACACACATGTACGCGCAGGCACAGCCACACACACACACACATAAACAAACATGCACACGCATGTACGCGCAGGCACAGCCACACACACACACAAACAAACATGCACACGCATGTACGCGCAGGCACAGCCACACACACACATAAACAAACATGCACACGCATGTACGCGCAGGCACAGCCACACACACACATAAACAAACATGCACACGCATGTACGCGCAGGCACACACACACACACACACACATAAACAAACATGTACACGCATGTACGCGCAGGCACACACACACACACACACACATAAACAAACATGCACACGCATGTACGCGCAGGCACAGCCACACACACACATAAACAAACATGCACACGCATGTACGCGCAGGCACAGCCACACACACACATAAACAAACATGCACACGCATGTACGCGCAGGCACAGCCACACACACACATAAACAAACATGCACACGCATGTACGTGCAGGCACAGCCACACACACACATAAACAAACATGCACACGCATGTACGCGCAGGCACAGCCACACACACACATAAACAAACATGCACACGCATGTACGTGCAGGCACAGCCACACACACACATAAACAAACATGCACACGCATGTACGCGCAGGCACAGCCACACACACACATAAACAAACATGCACACGCATGTACGTGCAGGCACAGCCACACACACACATAAACAAACATGCACACGCATGTACGCGCAGGCACAGCCACACACACACATAAACAAACACGCTGTGGGCCTGCAGCAGAGAGGAGGTCCCCGTCATCACTCACTGTCCAGTCTCACACATCCAGCAGGCCATAATGGCTTCCCAACAGCGCTTCAGTCCATCAGATTAAAGTCATGTACAAACGGGTCATTTTTAAAAGTGAAGTGAAGAGAAGATAAAGTCTCATGTGGTGCAGGCAGGCAGGGACCCGTATAGAGGCTCCAGAGGCATTTTACACTTAGAGTAAGAGGTTCATCACCCATTTATTTATTTATTTATTCATGTATCTATTTATTTATCCATTTATTTATAGTTTAGTGGTTTCGAAAGTGAGGTCCGGGGGCCTTGAGGGATGCCCCGGGCAACGAGGAGTTCAATCCCCTTTAAGTGTATGGAATTATTCCATTTACATGTAGATAAGAATGACTAATTGTAGTTCTAGGTTTCATACTTACCGATGAAGCTCTAGCGGAGGTTCAGTCAGGAAGACATTATCATTTTGCACGTTTAAGCTTGAATTCACTTCTGATTCCATCCTGCCCTTCACATCTTTCATCAGCTGTTTGCACCAGCTGGCCTCAACGATTAACTAACTCAACGAATAGCATCGCGACACGTCTTCACACACCTCCATTGTAAGCCAATCATATTGCTGCTTTCTTTTTCAAATGCTATGTTTCTTTCTATCCAAAGGAGTCTGTTGTCATGAGGCATCCCTCCAGCTCCCAGTCTTCGCAGATCCATCAGAGTCACCAGCTTCATCAGTCTCAGGAGATCATCATCAGCCACCACCACCACGTCCCTTCTCCACGGGGGATTTACCTTGCTGCTGCTCAGGGCATGGCGCCCCTCGATCTCAACATCTCTCTGTAGTGTCTAACCAACCACCAAAGATTTTCTTGACAAGTCTTAATTCTCACTATATATTCTGTCAATATAAAATATATTCTGTATTGTAATAAAACATTTATTTTATTCATTCACTAGTCTCTCCTGATTGAACAATTTTCACCTCACATTCTAGACAGTTCTAAAAATTCAATACTAAATTCAATACTAAATCAACAACAACACAATCTTCCTCTGACTCCCTGGGACTAAATCTAATACGAGTCTGTTTGAGGATCTGTAAAATTTGAAAAAATACGCATATCACTTTTGGGTGTGCTGGGTTAGATAGAAATCACAATAGAAAGAATAGAAGCCACACCGTCTTATGCTCCAACGTTGAATTCTGCTGAGATGTTTCGAGGCTGAGCTCTTCATCGTCGTCTTATCGTGAGAGGACCTGATGAAGAGCTCAGGCTCGAAACGTTGCCACATATCTCGCCCGGGCCCCGGGACAACATGATCCCATACGGCCCCAACCCTCCTCCATACACACACAGGCACTTACGGCGCAAACACAAACGTGCCATACGTAACTTCAGCTCGAGCAGGAGCCTGGCCGTTCACACCAGAAGCGTTCTGTTTTGCTCCGCGCCGGTCACAACCTGCCTGGCTGCACACAATCGCACGCGGCTTGCATCAAAAATAAACCAGAGGCGAAAACTATCGCTGTGAGCCGCCCGCGCTGCGCTGCGCTGTGCCAGTGTGACCGGTCTAGTCTGTTAACAAGGATGCTGAAACGAAACTGCCTGTGCTTCGCCTCGCTTCCACGTCGGCTCCGCTTGCACGGTTAGACAATTAGAGGGCCCTCCCACCCTCCCCTGGTTCCAGGGCCCGGGACAACTGACCCTGTTGTCCCCTACTGTCGGCGGCCTGCCGGATTTTATTATTTCTATCCTGCTTTTGTTTGTGTTTGTGACATTAAGAAATTGAGAATCCTTTTAAAGTTACTCTTCCCACTCCGGTTCCAAGGCATGAACACTGATAACCTGAGTTAATAACCCCTCAAAGTGCCACTTCAGAAAAGCCTTCTGCAGATAGTGGCTTTGTGTTTGCTTTTTGTGCCTCCTTGTGTTTGAACTCCTGCTCCCTTAAAACCCTGCATCCTGCATCCTATAATAAGAATGCAAAGTCTGTGTGTGTGTGTGTGAGTGTGTGTGTGTGTGTGTGTGTGTGTGTGTGTGTGTGTGTGTGTGTGTGTGTGTGTGTGTGTGTGTGTGTGTGTGTGTGTGTGTGTGTGTGTGTGTGTGTGTGTGTGTGTGTGACAGTGAGTGAGCAGAAATTATGTTGGGCCACAGCTATGCCATTTTACGTGCCATCGATCGGGCTGAATCTTTCGGCAGGTGTAAAGAGCACCCCCTGCTGGTGACCTAACAGAGCCGGAGTTTAGAATTCGGTAATTAGGGCCGACTAAATGGGCAGAAATGGCTAATTAGTGGGCAAAATGCACCAACACAGGTTCAGCACCATGAGTGGAGAAGCGTGGTGGTGAGCGGAGTTGCAATCAGCCAGTGCACTCCGGAGCAGCACACAGGTGACCCGAGTTTTAATCAGCCAGTGAAGTGGACTATGAAAACCCTTCTGGGGGGAGAGAGGAGAGGCTGCATGCCAACTCTGTGAGCGAGGTAATTCAGCTGCAGGTTTAGACCAAAACTTTGTTCATAAATAAAAGTTTGTTTGACTAACTTCTAAATCAGGGTGCTGAAGGTCATCTGCCCCCTGCTAAAGTAATATAACAAAAGAAAAACTCTTGGGCATAAATTGGACAGAAATTGGGCTCTTTCCAAAAAGCTAATGTGTGAGGATGTAGTGTAGAAGTGCAGCGTCATGATGAAGGAGGCATTACTTTGCTTTAAATTGCAGCATTTTAGAATAATTAACATAACATTTCCAGCCGTTTATCTGATGCTTTTATTATACTCACAGAAGTTATAATGAGCTCAGATCATGCAGCTTGTGGCCTTGGATGAACCTTTTCTTTTTAAAGGTGTTTTTATTGTAGTGAGTCCTGCTGCCTCCGGGGGCACTGTGTGTGTGTGTGTGTGTGTGTGTGTGTGTGTGTGTGTGTGTGTGTGTGTGTGTGTGTGCGTGCGCTTGCTAAAATTTTGTTTTCCAAAATCTGCCAATTTCCCTTGTTCCCAGTGCAGCTTCACCGGTTTCGAGAATTTTATTGGAAAAAGTATGGTGAGATATACGGCAGATTACTATGAAGAGATATTAAGGCAGATATAAGGTATATAAGATATAAGGCAGATTACTATAGTACGAGGGTGAGGAGAAAAGGCTTTCGCACACCTACGCGACAGGTGCGTCGGAGAAGGGCAAAACCCGACACAGTGAGAAAGAAGTAACTCCCGCACACTGTCTCCAAATGCAAATAAAAGTTTAATAGAAGAATAACGTTTCGGTCATCACGACCTTCATCAGATTCATTTTACAGGGAAGAAGGAGGGACCCAGTTAAATAGGCTGGCAAACAAATATGTGGACCAATTGGGTCGCAGCATTGTATCCTGACATCATAATTGATGATAATTACCAGATGGAGAATGGCAGGTGTAAGCCAGAAGACTGAAGATATATGAGAAAATACACCATACACCCTGTATAATAGGCCATATACCCTGGCTTATCTATAATACAATATATACAGGTGATGGCCAAAATTACACAAAATATAAGAAAAACAACAACATCATAACAGGAAAAGGATCGAGCCCTGTATTACATGGAAGACAGAATACTTCAACATGGGATTCTGGTGGCCACTAGGGAAGAAAAAACATCATAGATTCTGTCCCTATAAAAGAAGAAAGACAAGTGTTAAAACATATACAGAGGATATTATGGTAGCAAAAATAAATAAAATGGTTGCTACAAAAAAGTCTTAAAAATGTACACACAGATAATTACAACATAACTTGTAAGAGAAATTCGTCATTTAAGCCCTTTGGTGACAAAGTCTGTAGAGTGAAAATCCAAAAAGCTTCTCGTTTTTTCAAAAACGAGAATGGTCGCCCCCTCTAGGAGGTAGGCTGACCTGTTCTATGCCACAGAAGCGTAAGGTTGAGATATCATGTTTGGCATCATTAAAATGCACTGCGACTGGATAATTCCGGTCGTTCCTGCGTATGGAGCTTTTATGTTCACTTATACGCGTCTTTAATTTTCTGGTGGTTTTGCCCACATAGACAAGACCACAGGGACAACGTAACAGATATACAACAAAAGTGGAAGCACAAGTGATGACATTTTTTATGGAAAACTTTTTGTTGGAGTGAGGATGGCAAAAAGTGCTGGTTTTAAACGTGTTGTTGCACTGGGCACAACTGCCACAACGGTAATTGCCGTTGGGCAGTGGACTCAGTAACCTTTGCTGAGGTTGAGGGGGCTTATTGCGTGCAAAATCAGCATTGACCAACAGGTCTCTGAGACTTTTTCCCCTCTGGTGTACAAAGAGGGGCAGTTCCTTAAAAACGGTTGCTAATTCTGGGTCTGATTTTAAAATGTGCCAATGTTTTCTAAATATAGGTTTTATGACATGAGAGTGAGGGGAGTAGGTAGTGATACATGTGACAGAAAAGTTATTTTTCTTTTTTTCTTTTGTTTTTAAAAGGTCTGAACGGGGCTTATTAAGTGCCGCATCATAAGCTTTTTTAACCCATTCAATAGGGTATCGGCGTTGTACAAACCTGGCTCTCATGTCATCAGCTTTTTCAATAAAATCTGCCATGGACTCACAAACTCTCCTGAGTCTGAAAAACTGACTCTTGGGGAGGCCTCTTTTTAGTGGGGTAGGGTGGAAGCTGTTTGCAAATAATAGAGTGTTTTTGTCCGTTTCCTTACGGTAGAGGGTAGTGGACAAAGTGCCATTGTGTTTTCTGACCCACATATCCAAAAAGTGAACTTGTTCTACATTGTGCTCCATGGTGAATTTAAGATTACTGTTAAAACTGTTTAGGCTAATAAAAAACTGATTCAACTCATTTGGGTCACCTTGATACAGACAAAATACATCATCAATATATATCTATACCATTGCAGAATTTTTGGCAAGTGTGTATTGATTTCATGGTTAAAAACACAATTATTTTCAAAAAGACCAACATACAAATTCGCATAATTAGGGGTACAAATCGACCCCATGCTCGTCCCAGATACTTGTAAATAAAAGTCTCCATTAAATTATTATAGTACGAGGGTAAAATCTTGTAATTCAAGAGAACTGTTGAAACTAGATTATTTGTATTGGGATACACTTGAAATTGTCTCACCTCGTTGACAATCTTTTTCACTTATTTTAAACAAAAACAGCTTGACTGAATGAGACGTCTGTCCTATCAAACGCTCTCTACTGTATACTTTAGCACAGCATAAAGAACAGCAGGTAGAAAAGAGAGAAAGAGAGAGGGGGAGGGAGGGGAGAGGGAGGGGAGAGGGGGACAGAGGGGGGAGGGAGGGAGAGGGGGACAGAGAGAGGGGGGAGGGAAAGGGAGAGAGAGAGCAGTCAGCAGTTAAGCATGACTGTGCAGACAGTATTATTAAGCATGACTGTGCAGACAGTATTATTCCCCGCTGACAGTGACAATGGCCTGGTGAGCCAGACTGAATCATCTCTCCCTCTTATCTCCTCTCTGTCTGCGTGCGTCTTTGTAGGCTTTAAATAAAACTCAACACAATGTGTGAGCCCTCTCAGGCGCCCCTCATAATAACCCCTTCCTTCTTTTAATACTTTAATCTTTATTGGATTTTCAGGGTACAACAAATATACACAAATCCAGATCCAAATATCAACTGGAAAGAAAAATAATTGAACAAATCAAAATAAAAAGAAACAGAGATAATGTTGGAGGCCACATTAATAAGAAAAGAAAAATAAAATAAACATGTTCAGTAGCCTATAGAATTCACACACAAGATGTGAGTCATTGTAGTTTCTACAGGTAAAGTATCTCTCTCTTCTCTTCACAAACAATCTTACCTAAAAAAAACCTAGTATATAAGTTAATCTTTCCATGTCCCACCACTGGTTCTGCAGGAGACTCAGGCTTATTTATACCAGCTTATAGTTATGGCTTTCATAGCTGCAATCTTAATCCCTCTCTACAGTGCATGACAACAGCATCTTTCATCCAAGCAGATTAATCTGAATGTACATCTTCATCAAATTATTAACAATTTTCACAAATCCCCAAAATATGTGTGTGCGGTGTAGTGCATCTAACAACCACACTGTCTCCAACAGGGAAGATTTTACTTACTTTACCAAATGTTTATCTCTTAAATGAAAGTCTTAAAGGCAATTCAACATCATATTATAATGTTGAAATGCCTTAGGGGCGTTCATAAAACATAGAGATTACTTTCGTACAATTACTATTAGGCCAAAGTTGATCTCTTGTGGACTCTCCATTTTCACTTCCTTAATAATCTTTGAATTGTATGTACCTAAACAAATCCAGATATTGAAGGGCAAATTTATCTTAATGTTTGAAAACTCTGTAATTCCTGGTTTTCTATTACTGTAGCTATATTGCCGTAATACTGTCCATGTATACATGTATTGCCCACTGCTTGAATATGGCATAATTTCCTCTGAATTTAATGTCAAAGGTGATCCATCTGAGTGCTTTTCATATAAGCGCTTCCCTATTGATACATAGCGGATGTCGGGTCGCGCAGAGCAAAGTGGTCACTTGAAGAAGCCGAGTGCTGACCTCATACGAGCTACAGCGGCACCGCACGCACAATTCAATTGGACTCTTTCAGCTTTGTTGTTTTGTCTTCGTTGTTGTTTTGTGCGCTGGGCAAAATAATGTGCTTGAGCGTCACCACTTTGCCTTAGTGCAGTCAAAGAGGTTTGGAGGGGACAGCCATGTTTTGGAGCGCCACCGCCTCCGAAAGACACCAACGCCGGCCGACATTAACACAGGCATGCTAGCAGCAGTTTGTTTTTCCACGTGTTTTAAGAAAATTCGTACTTTGGATTCAGTAATTGACTAATTGATTTAAGATGCAGATTTCTTTGCAGTGATATTATTACCTATATTTGATCTGGTTTGAGTCAGGTCACCTACAAAGCAATCTGGGAACCCAGAGTCTATTTTTATTTGAACAATAAACTCTGGGACACCTCTACATTTTTTCCCAGCTCCCTGTACAGAGCGCCAGGGCCGCTGGAAGTCATTTTAAGCAGGGGGTGCTGGGAGGAAGGGACTCTCGGTGGGGCCCGCAAGGGCCCCACCGAAAAAAATTTGGACGTTTTTTTTTTACATTTTTTTGCCATATTTAGAGGAATATCTCATTTTAAATTAACATTAGGATACTATTGTGATGTAATTATTCAGTATTTTCTCCTTTTCTCACTCATTCAGAGCAAAGAGGGAGATATATAGCATGATGATAATGCTCTATATCTCCCTATTTGCTCTGAATACACCAGTTAACATGACACAGACTTAACATGATAGAAATATTATCAGCAAACTTAATGACTAGACTAATTATTCTGATCTGAATGGCATATATCAAGAAACATTGACTCCTCTCTTTGCTGTAATAGTGGGAGGTGCATTTTTGAGTAGGCTATTAAAATAGCATGTCAAGTTCACATTTCTTTATTGCCAGATTAAACAATTCGTATTGGTTGTTGGTTGGTTCAACACAACATGTGCGTGCATGCGCGCTTCTTCTTCTCTATAGCCTACAAGCATGTAACTTCCTTGATTGTTATTGTTGATAATTCTATTTAAATAAGGCTACATTTTCATTTCCCGAAACATTCTTAAACAAGAAAGGAACATAGTGCACTGCAAAATATTTTTAATTACATTTGTAAAAAAAAAAAAAAAAAAAACTTTTTTTTTTTTGGAAAAAATCTAGGGGGTGCTGCAGCACCTGCAGCACCCCTACTTCCCGCGGGCCTGCAGAGCGCCTCTCCTGCCACCGCCACTTCCTTTTCCGTGTCCTGCAAAAACTCTGCATAGAAGACTCAACTCGTCTCACAACAACAGTGGGAAATGACTGGAGGTGTCATTGTTCGCAAATTGCTATTCAGACTGTAAACAGTGGAGCACGTCACTTCCCTGTGTGGGTGTTTTTGCGTTAACGTTATTAGAAACGGACACGGAAAAGGAAGTGGCGGTGGCAGGAGAGGCGCTCTGTACAGGAAGCCGGGAAAAAAGGTAGGTCTGTCCCAGAGTCTATCTTTCAAATAAAAATAGACTCTGGGTTCCCAGATTGCCTACAAAGCAATAGACTATAGGCCCAAACCAAAATGCATTGTAAAAATACCTACTAAACAGCTCTCATCCGCTTTCCCTCATAATCGTCGTCCCGGCCCCATCACTATATTGTCACATGGCGATCCCTCAGCTGTCCTTGTCACAAAGTTTGGGCCCCTCCGCTCCAAGCTGTCATCTTCCACTCGTTATGGTGACAAGTGACAGGCACTGACGAGGAGCATTGAAATCCAAAGCAGACCCAGTAAGTGTCAGTAAAGCGGGACGTCAATCTGGCTGCTCTGGGTTCCGTCCCCCAAGCTCACGAACAAGCTGTTAGATTGACACACACTCAGACCCCCTAACTGCTATTGATCACTCCACACGGCCATTTTATTAACAAACATTCCCAGGCTTAACTCATTTTCGCAAACTTACCCAGGCTTAACTCATTTGAACAAACCTACCCAGGCTTAACTCTTTATCTTTTTAACAAACCTTCCCAGGCTTAACTCATTTGAACAAACCTTCCTAGGCTTAACTCATTTTCACAAACCTTCCCAGGCTTAACTCATGTTAACAAACCTACCCAGGCTTAACTCATTTTCACAAACCTTCCCAGGCTTAACTCATGTTAACAAACCTACCCAGGCTTAACTCATTTGAACAAACCTTCCCAGGCTTAACTCATTTTAACAAACCTTCCCAGGCTTAACTCATTTTAACAAACCTTCCCAGGCTTAACTCATTTTCACAAACCTTCCCAGCTAGGCTTAACTAATTTTCACAAACCTACCCAGGCTTAACTCATTTTCACAAACCTTCCCAGGCTTAACTCATGTTAACAAACCTACCCAGGCTTAACTCATTTTAACAAACCTTCCCAGGCTTAACTCATTTTCACAAACCTTCCCAGGCTTAACTCATTTTCACAAACCTTCCCAGGCTTAACTCATTTTAACAAACCTTCCCAGGCTTAACTCATTTTCACAAACCTTCCCAGGCTTAACTCATTTTCACAAACCTTCCCAGGCTTAACTCATTTTAACAAACCTTCCCAGGCTTAACTCATTTTCACAAACCTTCCCAGGCTTAACTCATTTTCACAAACTACCCAGGCTTAACTCATTTTAACAAACCTTCCCAGGCTTAACTCATGTTAACAAACCTTCCCAGGCTTAACTCATTTTAACAAACCTACCCAGGCTTAACTCATTTTAACAAACCTTCCCAGGCTTAACTCATTTTAACAAACCTACCCAGGCTTAACTCATTTTAACAAACCTTCCCAGGCTTAACTCATTTTAACAAACCTACCCAGGCTTAACTCATTTTCACAAACCTTCCCAGGCTTAACTCATTTTCACAAACCTTCCCAGGCTTAACTCATTTTCACAAACCTTCCCAGGCTTAATTCCTCGTCTGTCTGTATTTTACAGGGTATCTGCGGGGTCTTGAAAAGTATTCAAAGTCGATAAATCAATTTAGGGAACATTTTATTAAAAAGTCTTAATCGCCATTTGAGAGGTATTAAATGTTGTAGCTATTGTGCTGATTGTGTTGAATGGGCATATGATATAGTCTCATATCGCTCGCAGACCCCTGAATTGAATCGATTTCGTATCAGACTTTGTGATATCAGCAAATATCATATCGTTGTCCAAATAATCTATAACATCGTCTCGTGATGAAACTTGTGATTTACACCCCTATTGCTGACGTGACAAAAGTGCACTGAGGTCTTAAAATATGATTTGACTTTGATTTGTTTATTTGGACGGGACAGTGCAAATAAAAACACAAAGAACATAATCAGAGTGTAAAAATTGACGGATTTAGCACGAGACTCGAGCACGAGGCTCGAGCACGTTGCACGTGGCACGAGGCTAATTTCCATCCGTTGTCCCCGTGATGAAAATGTCTTAAAAAAAGGTCTTAAAACGGATTGAATTTAACTTCAGGATTCCTGCATATACCGTTTAAAAAAACCTACCCAGTATTAATTCCACCTCTAAACTTTATGTTTTTGTCCTTCTCTTGCACTCCGCTCTCTCTCTCTCTCATTGTTCAGAGTGAATGATCAGCTGTGGAATCATGTCAGCCACCTAAACCAGGCTGGAGGCACCATCAACATGCTTGTTCAACATGCAAAGATCCAGGCAGAGGGAGGGAGGATAGAGAGCGAGAGGAAGGTGTGGGTTCATTATCCAGACTCTCTCTCTCTCTCTCTCTCTCTCTCTCTCTCTCTCTCTCTCTCTCTCTCTCTGTCTCTGTCTCTCTCCCTCACCGGCAACAGATAGCCATCAGGGGAAATATCTTGATAGGACGATAAAGAAAACACAGACAGGGAATACGCTCAATAGAGCTTTGGAGAGGCGCCAATTGGACTTTGCTGCAAACACAATCTGGAGATCCACTGGGTTGTAAATTGGCTGGGCATAATGTTGTGTGTGTGTGTGTGTGTGTGTGTGTGTGTGTGTGTGTGTGTGTGTGTGTGTGTGTGTGTGCGTGCATGCATGCGTGAGTGCGTGCGTGCGTGTGTGTGTGTGTGTGTGTCAGACAGAGGATAGGGACAACCAGGAATGCTAGCCTGTAGCTTTCTGTCTATTTGAACCAAACAACCAACCAGGCGAAGAAACAGACAAACAAACAAACAAACAAACAAACAAACAAACAAACAAACAAACAAACAAACAAACAAACAAACAAACAAACAGACAAACCAGGCCCGGCTCCAGGATGAAGTGATGGCAGATATTCCCTTGACAAAATCTGGAGCATTATTGCACCCACTTCCCGACAAGCTAGCATGACATGAATGGTACCAATGCATATTGTACTACAGCATAGCATGAGTTTGGAATTTGTGACTTTTTCATCATCAAGATTGAGTTACCCTCATATCCATGGTCTTCGAATGTTTCATTATGCTTGTGGGGTGTCTATTTTTCTTTTCTTTCGAATTAATCTTTTGGATTTTGGATATTTAAAAAGAACAGTGTTGCTACAGTAGCTGCTATGTCAGATCCTTGGTGCTGGATATGAACTGCACTCCACCCAGATAGAACCTTGCAATTCCAAACTCACAACTTCTGCATGTAACCATTGCTCTCAGAGAGACATGATCAAAGGGAACATTTTAATGCTGAATACAGCAACAATACAAAATGTTCCAATGATGTGAATATGCATCCGTGACACAACGAGGTGTACCGGTACCATCCCTGTCTTCCAAACTCCCTATTCCCAAGAGACCCTGTTTGTGTCCCACTCCCGATGTGTTCCGTTTTGAACCATAAACCAAACCGTTATCCTAACTTAACCAAGTTGTTCTCGTTGTCTAAACCCAACCAAGTTGTTTTACTAATGCGGCACCGTTTTCAACCAGGAAACGCAATTCCTCATATCTCACTGGCGAGCGCAGAGGGTCTCCCGCTGTCACCACCGCACGCACCGGTGGCATCGACAAATGCTGAAAAGACACGGGGGGACACTCGGTCATGTGTCGTTTGGAAATGGACTTATTCTGTCGTTTTGGTAAGAGGACGTCTTGATTCTGATTTACTTTCTTTTATGTTCTGTCAAGTTGCTTGCAACTCTTGGTGACTGACTGCAGATGATCATCCTCCTACATGTCTCTCTCCTGTGTAAGATGGTCCCAGTCTTCCCAGGTCTTCTTCTCCTGTCACTTCTTCTATGGTGTCAATCCATCTTGTTTTTGGTCTTCCTCTACCTACCTCAACTTCCTTCAGTCTTTTCCAGGCCCAATATCTTCCTGTTTTTACTTCTCCTCAATAATGCATGAAAATAAATACTGAATAACGATTTATCCCCCTTCACCTTCGCTCAATATTGAAGTGCACGGCTACGTGCCGATCCTCAGTGCGACTGTGCTGCTGCTGATGCTGCGCGGAGGGGCCGCCTCAGTGCGTTTCCCAATATCTCTCCACTCGCTCTCTGACACGGCCTGAAGCACGAGAGTAATATCATGTGGATTTCCCACTCAAAGAGCCCATATATCAAAGAGCATACCGGGGCCGCCGGAGAACTCCCTCAAGCCACGCTACTGAGAAGAAGCCAGCGGGTATTAAGGCGCGGTGTATAGTTAGGCTGGTGATCCGGTGCCCCAGAAGCACTCTGACGCTGGTGAGCTCAACCCCATTATAGCCGGATCACAGTCTCTCTATGCTTTCGGTCTGTGGTTTGTGTCTACACTCTAGGGTGTCTAGGTCATATTCATACTCATCTTATCTCCTAACTATCTCCCCTATCTAGCCACTGCAACAACAACAACAAAAACTCCCTCTGCCCAAATCATCTATAGCCTGAGGGCCAAAAACCAAGTTGGTTCTCAGGGACCCGAGTCTCTCCATCTACAACAGAGATCATGTCCATCAGCCACATCTGAAAAGAAGGTGAAGAGGAGGACTTCCATTCCTTCAGAATGAGTCTTTTGGCGACAGTTGTACGAACAGACTATTAACTCATTGAGTGCCATGGACGAACATGTTCGTCATTTCGTTTAGTAACGTAGAGTGCCAAGGACGAACATGTTCGTCAATTGCGTTTTTTGA
>NC_139651.1:14019818-14037318 GCF_964638095.1 Poromitra crassiceps | reverse complement strand
GAGGGAGGGAGAGAGAGATCAGAGATGTAGACTGAGGGAGGGAGGGAGAGAGAGAACAGAGATGTAGACTGAGGGAGGGAGAGAGAGGACAGAGATGTAGACTGAGGGAGGGAGAGAGAACAGAGATGTAGACTGAGGGAGGGAGAGGACAGAGATGTAGACTGAGGGAGGGAGAGAGAGGACAGAGATGTAGACTGAGGGAGGGAGAGAGAACAGAAATGTAGACTGAGGGAGGGAGAGAGAGGACAGAGATGTAGACTGAGGGAGGGAGAGAGAGGACAGAGATGTAGACTGAGGGAGGGAGAGGACAGAGATGTAGACTGAGGGAGGGAGAGAGAGGACAGAGATGTAGACTGAGGGAGAGAGAGATCAGAGATGTAGACTGAGGGAGGGAGAGAGAGGACAGAGATGTAGACTGAGGGAGGGAGAGAGAGAACAGAAATGTAGACTGAGGGAGGGAGAGAGAGGACAGAGATGTAGACTGAGGGAGAGAGAGATCAGAGATGTAGACTGAGGGAGGGAGGGAGAGAGAGAACAGAGATGTAGACTGAGGGAGGGAGAGGACAGAGATGTAGACTGAGGGAGGGAGGGAGAGAGAGAACAGAGATGTAGACTGAGGGAGGGAGAGAACAGAGATGTAGACTGAGGGAGAGAGAGAACAGAGATGTAGACTGAGGGAGGGAGAGGACAGAGATGTAGACTGAGGGAGGGAGAGAGAGAGGACATGGCAGTGAAAGCACAGAGATAGGAAAGGTGTAAGAGAGAGATGAGAGAGAGAGACAGAGTCAAAGGGAGAGAGAGAGAGATTGATGAAGGGGAAGGGAGAGACGAACATGACCAACAGTGGGGCAAGGCACCAGTAGGCTAAAGCCTTGCTTACAGGAAGTGGTGGTGTGGTGCTGTACGGTTGAACCCACTGGCTTTTTGAAGGTCAACACCAATACTTTTAGATTGAAACTGCTGATAACCAATATTTGTGCTGACATTCAGTCACTTTAGATGTATTTTCATCTGGAAAAACTTCCACAAAGCAAAATGCTTCCCCAGGATCTTATTGGTGGAATTGTGAAAAGGAGTATAGGAGTAGAAGCGGTAGAAGATTGTTACATGATGGGTTCATTCAAGAGAGGTCAAGGTGTAACAGTAGAGATGTGTCTTCAGGTATTACCCAGAAAGCAGGGGATGATTCAGCTCTTCTGACGGCAGTGGCGCCGGAACGAGTTTGCAATAAGGGGGACACAATTTTTATTTTTTTTAAAAAAATTTCTCTCCCGTTCTTTTGGCACCCGTAAGGGCGCCGACGAAAAATTGACGTTTTTATGGACGTTTGGATGATTTTTTGCCATATTTAGATGAATATCTCATTTTAAATTAACATTAGGATTATACTGTAGTGATGTAATTATTCAGTATTTTTCCTTTTCTTACTCACTTGGTGACCTGCTCTCCCTTTAGGTCATTTTATAATTACACTACAACAGACAGCAACACAGGCAGAAACACTGAACTTATTATTATTATTATTATTATCACTTCGAAACACAGTGCAAAACTTGTCATCTCAACACAAAAATGAAATAACAATAACCGTATACGATTATAGCAGCAGCCAATGACAGTGAGTGCAGTACAGAGTCCAGTCTGTCTGTCTCTCAGGTGTAATAATCCCACAATGATCACGGCTTTAACAAGTGTCACAGGCTGTGTAAACAGTGTAAAGTGGGCTCTCTGTAACTTGATCCCTGGGTCTGTCTGTCTCAGGTGTAATAATCCCACAACGATCACGGCTTTAACAAGCATCACAGGCTGTGTAAACTGTAGGGTCTTTCACACCGGCCTTGAAAGCCGAAAAATGCCCGGAAATTAGGATTCGCGGCTCCGATGTGAAAGGCATGAACGCGCGTTGGTGGGTAATTCTTGTACGCCTTTTGTCCCGGCACCAAAGGTTGTCACATCGCTGTATTGGCGGACAACCCGCCTCCACTTGAAAGGTCGTCGCAGTGAGCTGGAAAAGGTGCGAATGGTCAGCTCATTCATAAAAAAAATTACAGGGGAAATCACCTCATGTATCAAGAAAGTGACGAGTGAAAGTAAAAAAAGTAGACCTATCTCCACACACCACACTTTGCACTGTGCGAGGCAGCGCTTCATACGAATCGCTCATAAGATCGTGGTGTTTTTGCAATGTCAGCGTAGGTAATTATTATGTATATTAACTTTATTACAACTTTGGCATGGCAATATCTGCTGCTTTACCTTAACACAGTGTGACTGTTACAGTCACAACAGCCAACTAGTCCGCTGCTCTCGCTTCAGGCAGCCTCGCACTGTCCCCCTGTCTAGTGCAGGCTGCGCTGAACAGAGAGCACTGAGGTGAGGTGTCAAGATTTCATCTCTGAGCCCTCTGATAGGCTATTGCTTGATGTGTAACCAATCAGATAGCGCTGTGGGCGGGACATTGCTCCAGACACAGAACTACTGTAGGAGAGGATTCTTCCAGGTGCAGCAGCCGCAAATTAGCGAATTTTTTTATTAAGTTATGATATCGGCAAACAGCCAATGAAAATGCCGATACAGATCTCCTCAGCGGACTAGGAGAAGGAGGAAAGTCTGTTCTGTTAATTTGGGCTAGGAGGAGCTGGAAATCCCTCTGCTCGCCTTTCAATCCGGGAGCAGGGGATTTCACCTGAAAGTACACAGCAGCACGGGAATGTGGCCGTGCTGCGGGCTCTGTGTGAAAACAATTTCTGTGGCGAGGCTGCCAGGCTTGACGGGCTTCCCGAACTACAATTTTGCGTGATCTGTGTGTGAAAGAGCCTAGTGTAAAGTGGGCTCTAAGCGTCAGGGGCAGTTGCCCCCTCAGATTAAAAAAAAAAAAAAAAAAAAAAAAAAAAAAGATTAGGGGGACCAAATTTTAAGGGGGACAAAATGTCCCCATGTCCCCCTTGTTCCGGCGCCAGTGTCTGACGGAAGGGGGAGCTCGTTCCACCACTGTGGTGCCGCGACCAGGATGAGCCACTTCTGAGCCCATGTATGGAAAGAGGGGCGAGGCAACCTGCAAGTCGGAAATTGGAACCTGACCAAAGGAGGGGTGGTTAAAGGAGAATTTCGGTATTTTTCAACCATATTTTCATATTTTTTGTTTTGTTTAACTAACTAAGAGCTATCAGCTAACTCATCAAAAATGACAGGCCTATATCCAAATTGCCTTTTTTTCAATTTAACACATTGAGTGCCAGCCATGTTTTCAATCCTGTGGGTAAGTTGTGCCAGGGGTGTTTTTGACGATTCTGGCTCATTTTAAAACAGCCGAGGATTCTTTTCTGTTACGACTTCGTGAACACCAATCATCTAAAAAGAACTAATAGAATGTGTGCTTTCTCTGTCTAAAAGAGTTAGTTTGTAGAGTTAGTAGTTATGTAGATATTAGCCGTTGAATACAGCATGGTTTTGGCCTCTGGGAAGGAAAGCTGAGATAATCGCAGTTTTGTGAAATTCAATCAAATAGCCAGAACAGTCACTTTAACCATTTATTTTTGGCATCAGTGAGACATCAGACATCTGAACAATAGTTGTTTTCAATAATGGAGGAATAATACCATAATAAAATAAATAAATGTCAAAATAAATACAAAACAACAGCAGACCACAGGTCACTCAGCTTTTTTTTTTTTTTACATGTTTTTTTTTTTTATAGGTTTTTTCAGTTCGTGATCAAACCGGTTTGGGCTCGTACACCGAATCCAGAACTGCTCCAAAATGTAATGGGTACTTCCTTGGCCCATGTTACACCCATCCACAAAGTTACATGAAAATCAGCAGGTACTTTTTATGTATTCCTGCTAGCTAGCAAACAATCAAACAAAGAGCAAAAACAATCCCTGGCAGGTTTTTTTTTTTTACGACCCATGCCTACTCAGCGCCTGCGCCGCTGAGCAAGGTTCTTGTTTGAGTGGTACTCCTCATAGCAGCTACCCCTGTGTAATGAGACCCCACATTTGACACACATGTAGCGTGACTCTCTTCTAACATTTTTCTTTGCACACATGCTACACCTCCTCGTTGGGGTATCTTTTTTGGGTGTGGGTGGTATGAGGACCATTACATGGCCTGCTAGATTGACCTCCAGCCTGCATTGAGGGTCCAGGTATGGTCGCCGGGGTGGTTGGTCACTGCCCCCCGCCCCCACCTCCTCCCCGCCACCCCCCACCTCCTCCCCGCCACCCCCCACCTCCTCCCCGCCAGCCCCCACCTCCTCCCCGCCAGCCCCCACCTCCTCCCCGCCAGCCCCCACCTCCTCCCCGCCACCCCCCACCACAGGTCTGGTCCATGCACCGACAACACTCAGAATGAAATCCAGCAATGTTTCACACTTTCTCTGGCGTTTAGCTGGGTGTTTAGCTTTGTACAGAACAAAGGCGTTATAAAAAGAGATCTGAAACATGTACATGACAAATTTGAAGGGCCACCTGGCTGTCTTCCTGGCAAACGGATAGTATGCAATGTTCTGATCCAATCTGTCGACCCCATTCATGTACTTGTTGTAGTCTGCCACACACTTGGGTTTTGTGTGTGCGACCCTCTCTCTGCTGCCTTTCTGCCTGACCTGCACCGTCTCCATCGTGTCGTCGTGCAGCGTGGAAACCATTTTCACGATTCTTTTATCTCGCCAGGCCAGAACCATGGTGCCACCATTGTGGCGCATGACCGTTTCCCCCAGCTTCACGGTGTGGTTGGTGACCATGGTAGCAGGTGGCTCGCCTCTGTTCTTCCTCAGAGTGCCACAGACATGTGTCTGACACTCCAGCAGCTGTGCACACATTCCAACAGAGTTGTAATAGTTGTCCATGTACAAATGGTACCCCTGCCCTGCCAAGTCCCCGAGGAGGAACTCCACCGTCTCGCCTAGGGTGGACCGCTCACCACAGTACGGCTTCATGTTGTAACAGTAACCTGTCTGGGAGTCACAGAGGATGTAGGACTTTATCCCATACTTTGTGGGTTTTTGTGGGTTGTAGACTTTGAAGGCCAACCGCCCACGCCACAGGAGCATCCCCTCATCAATACTAATGTTTTGACTCGGTGTGAACATGTCTCTGAACTTTTCTAACAGGTCGTTCAAAACTGGCCGGACCTTGAACAACTTGTCTGCACCATCAACATCAAAATTGTCACTGAAATGGAGGAATCGTGTCAGGAGCTGAAAGCGGTTGCGAGACATGGTTCTGGGGAAGTGGGGGGTAGCAGTCAGTTCATTTGTGGTCCAGTACATGGCCAGTCTAGGCTTCTGGACGATCCCAGTGAGGAAGTATAGTCCCAAGAAGCTCTTGAGTTCTGCCACTGTAGTGTCCTTCCACCTCCCAAGCCTCGAATGTGGCAGAGCCTCGCTCACCTGACTGATGCACTGGTGTGCATACAAGTTAGTTTGGACAACAATAGCCTGGAGCAGCTCATCGTCCAGGAAGAGCTGGAAAAAGTCAACTGGTTCAGCAGCACCACCACTATGATGACCCGGTTCAGCTGTGAAGGGGATGTGGGTTGGCTCCCAGTCAACGCCACTCCAGCCTGGACCTGCAGGCCGTTTCCCTCTTCCAGCTCCACTGCCACAATCTGCAAATTATAGAAATACATAATTACCATAAAATAGTGTTTTTTATATGTGTGGTACTGAATGCTGGCTGGAACCTGTGATGTGAAAATAAACCTGATTCTGAGGTGTGCTCTTACCCATTTTCCTGGCACCAGAGGCTGCAGCACCAGTACCGCTACAGCTGGCTGCCTCAGGCTCATCTTCAGACTGTTCAGAGTCTGAAATAAAAGTAAAATGAATTGACTGACTGCTGGCTTTTGTATAGTCATAGTAATTACATTTCCACAAGTTACACAAGTCATCTCAAACATCGTCTTACCACTGCTCTCTGGAGCTTCGCTCCTCGACGGGGCCCACTCCTCCTCAGAATCCTCCGCGTCTGGAGAAGACTGGAGGTCACTCGACTCGGACTCAGTCGTGAGCCCTGCAGCCGCAGCCGCGACATGCAGAGGCTCACCCCGTTCATCATCCGAGACCTCGGAATCGGTCTCCGGCACAAGCTCGTTTCGGACGGAAAAGAAATCAAGCAGTGATCTCTGATCGGCCGATCGCTTGCGTGCAGCCACCGAAGACCGCTTGCGTTTGGCCGGCATGGCACAAACACGCCACCCGCTCCCAACTAAACTGAAATAAAACTACTGCTACGACTAGCTCAAACTGAACTGAAATAAAACTACTGCTACGACTAGCTCAAACTGAACTGAAATAAGGCTAATCTACCGGCTACCAACTCGATCAAACTGAACTAGAATAAACTGAACTAGAATAAAGGCTAAATACTAAAATGAACTGACGCTAACGCTAAATGTGCTAAGCTAACTACAATGAACACTAACTGTAACTACCGCTAACTATCTATCTAAACAAAGTCTTTATAAAGACTATACTAAACACTACTACTGTACTAACAACTAAATCAACTACGCTAACCAACTCGCTCTAAATCTGACTCTAAATTGCTAAATTGCTGAAATTCTCTATATATAAATCGCTATGTAATTCTGTCTCTGTCTTACTCGCTCAAACTTACCTACACAACCCGCTGATCAAAGAGCCCGCCTTCCCTATATAGAAATCTTTGTTAGAGTACTTCCGGGGCAGCGGGAGAGGTCGGATCCACATTCACATATTGCCCAAGGGCGCCAGCTAGTGGAAACCACTGAAAAAGATGTAAGACGAGTAAACTCGGCTCTGGCACTTAAGCGTTGGATTATGTAAGACGAATTATTTCGGCTATGGCACTTAAGGTGTTAAGAAAAGCTATTGCTAAACCTACAGTATGTCTTTATTTTCAATCTGCGTGCCGTGCAGTACAATCTGTGGTACAGCACCTCACTGCTAACAGCTTAGCGCTACAATGACAGTCTATGGGATATTAGTCTACTGCGGTTCAGTCGCCCAAAATGCACATTCAAACAGCGCCATAAACACTCACATGTACATGTTGTGACTCATGTACTCACCACGTGATGAAATAATCATCCAAAGTTACGTGAAACGTCATTTTCGTACTAAATCCACATCGAGAACAAAACACAGAGTAACCGAACTAACAGGAGTGTATAACCGAAGTTACTTCCTCGTTTGCCATAGAGACAGTCCGCATGTCTGGGAACGCCCACAAAATGTTAAACGGCTGGCGCACGAGTGGGGTAAAATCACCGATATATCTCACGGGCTGACTCACCAAAAGACGGTGCTGCGGCTCTAAACTACATGTTTGGGGGTTCTAGAGCAGAACACAAGACGTCTGCTCAGATGTGCGTTTACTGCGGTGGTTAAATCCCCGATCGTGTCTGCCTGGGCTGGGCTATCAGCTAAATTCTAACTTTGCTGAATGGATAGAACGGGGGAATTTACCCCACCCTGACCACGCCCCCAGCAAGTCTGAGCCAGCTAACCCAGCGTCTATTGTGGGCATTCCTAGAACCTGTATGGGCGTTCCCAGACATGCGGACTGTCTCTATGTGGCCCATGCGCTGTAATGATGACTGCAGACAGCGCATGGGCCACATGGCAAACGAGGAAGTAACTTCGGTTGTAGCGGGCAAGGCCGAGCGAGCGCTCGTAGCACTCGAGCTGTGTCTGCCAGAGACTCGAGGGCAAACCAATGAGGTACAGTAGAAATGAGCGATGAGGAGGAGGAGGAGGAGGAGGAGGAGGACGCGAGGAGGACGAGGAGGACGAGGAGGAGGATGAGGATGAGGCACGGCAGGAGGGATGCCAGAAAGGAGCGCGCTCTAATAGGTGGCTCAGTGGTAAAGGCTTCACAGTAGGAACACAGGTCATCTTCTGCTCCTTTGTGGAGATGCACGTTCTGCCCTTCTTCTTCCCACAGTCCATGCGAGTCAGCCAGGTGGAGGACTGGAGAGCATACTGTAGCTGTGAATGAGTGTGACTGATTGTCTGCCTATCTGTGTTAGCAGGTGATGGACTGGCAATCTGCCCATGGTGTTTCTCTGCCTTCCACTAATAATGCCTGCTGAGGTAGACTCCAGCCCCCCCCCCCCTGACCCCTGACCCTGGGAGGGAAGAAGCAGGTAAAAAGAGAAGAAGAAATAAATTAAAATTTGACATTGACATACTCCATTGGAACTCATTGTTACCAGCAAGAGGCAATGGAGCTGGGTTCCACCCGACAGCTGACTGGATATTCTGTAAGAGACAAATGATATACTGTAGGCTACTGTATATATACAGTAGGCTATATATACTGTAGGCTACTGTATATATACTGTAGGCTACTGTATATATACTGTAGGCTACTGTATATATAATGTAGGCTACTGTATATACAGTATACTGTAGGCTACTGTATATATAATGTAGGCTACTGTATATACAGTATACTGTAGGCTACTGTATATATACTGTAGGCTACTGTATATATACTGTAGGCTACTGTATATATACTGTAGGCTACTGTATATAGGTCCACATGGGCGAAGTCTGTTGGGATGCTCATTGCTCACAAGTGGCACAGATAGAGGGAGAGTGGCTGTGATACTGTAGATGTGGAGGGACAGAATCATGGTGTCACTTGGTCTAAAGGGAGCAGACTTGCCATTTGTTCACCAAAGTGAATCAGATTGGATCTTGCAGCATGTTATTAGAATGGAGATCTGATAGTGAACTGGTGCTCTCTAAAGGTTTGATGTAAATGTGTTCTGTCAGGACATTTCATTTCCCCTTTATTTTCTCCTTCAGTCTCACTCCATCTCTCTCTCTCACTCCCATCTCTGCCTATCACTCTCTCTCTCTCTCTCTCTCTCTCTCTCTCTCTCTCTCACACACAGACACACACACACACACACACACACACACACACACCCTCTCTCTCTCTCTCTCTCTCTCTCTCTCTCACACACACACACACACACACACACACTCTCACGGGGAGATGAGGCAGTATGATAGGACGCTAACACATGCACAACACAACATAGGACATATCAACATACAGAATGAAGTGCCAACACACACAAACACACACACACCCACACAACCAGCATCTCCTTCACAATAGGCTCTTTTCAGTACAGGCACAATCTGTCACTGGTGCTCAGGGTAATCTGGGCCTAAGGTGCAGAATGTATTCAACCACTCGAATTGACTCCCAGATGCTCCACTGTCTCCTCCCCCTCAAAACACAAACGCACCAGAACACTTTCCATACGTGTAGGCGAGCCTATCTCTATATATCTATCTCTATATATCTATCTCTACATCTATCTCTATATATCTATCTCTATATATCTATCTCTACATCTATCTCTATATATCTATCTCTATATATCTATCTCTACATCTATCTCTATATATCTATCTCTAGATCTATCTCTATATATCTATCTCTATATATCTATCTCTATATATCTATCTCTACATCTATCTCTATATATCTATCTCTAGATCTATCTCTATATATCTATCTCTATATATCTATCTCTATATATCTATCTCTACATCTATCTCTATATATCTATCTCTAGATCTATCTCTATATATCTATCTCTATATATCTATCTCTATATATCTATCTCTATATATCTATCTCTACATCTATCTCTATATATCTATCTCTATATATCTATCTCTACATCTATCTCTATCCACCTTATCATTTCCCTATAAGGACGCTTCCGCATGACGTCATTTTCTTTCCGTTTTAGAGCTGGAAGTAGATTACTCCCACCTTTATCATGTTTAGACTTGCAAAAAAACTGTTTTCAAGCACACAATTTTTTATTTTATTTTTATAAAGTTTTCATATTTTTTCAGATGGGAACGTAACATTCCAAATATGTGACCAGTTTATCAGAATAACGCCTATTTGGAAATTTTTAACGAGCAGCGAGGAGCGCTGGCTGTGTGACTGGTCGGACTAGCTAGTACTACAGTACAGTAGCTACTGTAGGCTTACTGGCAGTGAGAAAACACTGTCGACATGCTTTTGTAACCAACGTTAAATGCCGACCGAGTACAGCCATCGGCTCCTCGCAGCAGTAACGCTATGGGCATGTTACTGAAGTTAACACACTGCAAAGGCTCCAGTTTTGGTGTTTTTATTTGACACCGGTGGTTACGTTTCGGGCAGCATGCCCTTCTTCAGACAGTGTGACATAGGAAGACGCCATCTTAAATACATGCATGGAGCAGTCACATGACGCAGTCAAGTGGGTCAACTTGGTCATGTGACAGGAAAAGCTTGGATGAAGAAAAGTTACATACAATTACAATTATACATTGTGATCAAAAGTGAAAATAGCACAGTTGTGGCATATTGGCTATACTCCAGACTTTTATGTGGACAGAATCAAATCTGACCATAGAGAAACAACAATAATAATACACATCTCCCACAAAATGGGCCTGGGCATCCACTGGAGGTGCCCAGGATGACAGTATACAAAGATAGAAATGGAACAATACAATACAATATATTATAATAAATGACAGATAAAGCAGGACAACTCACATATGCATTGTACTGCTGATTAAATGAATTCCATATTAATGCCTAAATGCGAGATCTGCATTATGTGAAGGAGATATATATATATATATATATGTGTGACTATATGTACATACAGTAATAGGAGGAAAGCTCAATAGTGTGGTCCAACACCACCGTCAGGCTAGCGGGCCGTCATAAGGTGTGGGTACGCTAGAGAGGCGCCTCTATATGTCTTGAAACCGGTGTAACAATGGCAAAAAACGCAGGACCACGATTGCTTGAAGTAATAAAGTTAGAGTAATACATTTTTCTACTGTTCCTGCCTCGAGCTCTGCACCTGCCCTATTATAGGTTTGGATTGTGCGTGTCTTGCCTTTTTTCCATGTTACTGAAGTTGGCCGCAGTGTAGCTTCTGAATGTTGCCTAACTTTATTCATAGTTTACAGTTTATCGATGTTTACCGGCTGGCTAACGCTGAACCGGAAGAACAAATACAATTGCGTCTTACATGGAAGAGAAAAAGTGGGAGTGGCAACATAAGGTGAATATGTATATATGTGTAGATGAACAAGAGAAAAGCCAGCACTCCAAATGTCTTTTTGTTGATTTATTTCCTCAGTACCCCTGGGCAGCAGCAACGAACGTTTCAGTCAGAGACCTTCCTCAGCGTTTATATGTGTAGATGAGCCTATCTCTTTCTACATGTCTTTTACACTGTTGGAAGCATCAAGCTCTATCCAACACCGTACCTGGATGAGCCTGGATATTTTCAGACAATCCGTGTTTTCACATAGGGGGCGCTGCTACTGATCGCGGCGCTTCCAGGTCCAAAAACAAGCAAAGAAGAAGGAGCGCTGGAAACAGGAAGGAGGGGAGAGAGTTTTTATGGTAGAGGGTAAGGGAAACAACCTTTCTTTTGATATTGACGTATTCATATAACAAAATATTGATAGATTATTGATAGATAGATGAGAGATTAGTCAATGTGATCAAACATGCTGGCAGAGGCTGGCAACTTCACTCTATCCAGAACGTATGAGTAATGTTTCGGAATTAAATTTCATTCTCTGGTCTTTAGTTTAAGTGAAGTGAAGTGAAGTTATGCTTTATTTATCCCCATGGGGAAATTCATCCTCTGCATTTGACCCATCCCCTACTAGGAACCTTCCTAGAACTAGGAGCAGTGGGCAGCCACTGTGCAGCGCCCGGGGACCAACTCCAGTTCTTTTGCCAGTATCTTGGTCAGGGGGACTGACAGGAGTATTAACCCTAACATACATGTCTTTGATGGTGGTGGGAGGAAACCGGAGCACCCGGAGAAAACCCACAAGAACACGGGGAGAACATGCGAACTCCACACAGAAAGGACCTGTGACGGACCGGGGTTTGAACCCGGTACCTTCTTGCTGTGGAGCAACAATGCTAACCACTGAGCCACCGTGCCCGTCCTTTACGTCTTTACTTAATGTATTTAGGCATTCAGGCAATGATGTGTTTGTTGGAGTGACAGCTAGAGCATCTAATAAACATAATTGTGCTGTATGCAGAGCTGTAAATACCAGGGGGTTAAGGTGATGTCACATCATATTAGTTACCTTGACTTTCAGCACACAACCTCCAACCTCACACATCGGATCACTACCAGCTCATTAGCCTGACTGCAAGAGCACACACACACACACACACACACACGCACACACACGCGTGCATGCACGAACGCACGCGCACACACACGCACACACACACACACACACACACACACACACACACGCACACACACGCATGCATGCACGAACGCACGCGCACACACACACGCACACACCGTGGCAAATACACTGAGTCGTGCACAGTTCATCTGGAGGCAGTTAACTGATAGTGTCGTACAGAGAACTGATGACGACATTCTTCAAGTCTACTGTACCTTTACCTGAGAAACTGTGTGTGTGTGTGTGTGTGTGTGTGTCTGTGTGTGTGTGTGTGTGTGTGTGTGTGTGTGTGTGTGTGTGTGTGTGTGTGTGTGTGTGTGTATTTGAGTGTGTGTCCATTACCAGTGCAGCTACTGCATATCTTGACAGTTGGGGAATAGGTTGTCATTCACAAAGAAAAATAACAATTGCTGTTTACGATTTGTGTGCAAATTGAATTTGTAGTGGAATATTTATAAAAGGAGGCTTTTTCATTGGAAATGCGAGGTGATGGATATTGGGTGTTGTCTTATCAAGTAGGCCAGGCCTACTGTGATTTAACTGTAGAGGGAGCTACTGTATGTTTTTAACAATTCTGCATGTTTGTGTTGTTGAGGCAGATTGCAAATTTGCAGGCAACACTCATGCTGCTCTTTTCTGCACCTCCCTGCATTGATCCACACTTTCATTGACTCAAAAATCCCAAATTTAAGCAAAACACTTCAGCCCTCGCAGATGATATAAGATGGATGGGAATATGTCTGCCATGTACAAGATAGCTGAAGGTTAATTACTTCATTATGCTCTGGAGTTGCCCTTATTTGGAAGATTTCTGCAAGTTCATTATAACCACTGTCTCACATATCACAGAGTCCGAAATACCATGTGATCCCAGAATGTGAGATATATATATATATGTGCACAGGGTCGGACTGGGACTAAAAAACAGCCCTGGACTTTCCTACCCAGACCAGCCCACCTCAACCAGCCCGCGGCACGGATCCTCCACAACCCCCCACCCCACCAACGACGACCAAAGGTCTCCGCCGAAAAATACAACCTTAGCTCGCAGCCGAAATCTTTTGGCTGTTTTTCTAAAATGTTGGTCATTTGAAGCCAGATTTAGAGGAATATCTCATTTTAAATTAACATTAGACTGTTGTGATGTCATTATTCAGTTTTAACCATCAATATTTGCTCCTTTTCTCATTAGGGTTTCAAATATACTGTACATACTACAGGATGCGCTGGGACGCGTCATCAGTGATGTTAACTGGGGTCGTGGGGTGTTTCGGGTCTGTCAACATCATACACCCTCGGCCAGTAGACCCAGCCGAGGCCGATTACGACCCCGACCCGCGTCCCAGAAGCAGCCGCTCACTGATCAGCCTTCCTACTCTGTCTGCAGCGTTGCCCCCGGAAGGGTTGATCACGCCCAATCCGCTGCAATAGAGTTAGTGCTACACCGCAGTATTGAAAGACCTTCAGTGCATGGAGGTCTAAGGCCCTGTGGGGTGATTTCAGGCCGGGCACCTCCTTCGCCTCACCAGAACCTCCCGTGGAAGAAGGCAATCCTACCATGCCGTACCATGGGCAGGGAGGATGCCTCAAGAAGGCCTGTGCGCTGCACGTCATTCGCCTGCGCCGAGCACCTCGCTCTAGACTGAAGGACCCCAGGCCGCGCCGATGTTTACGTAGATTTTCAGGAGGCTGATCCGTAGCGTTTGTGGATTTCTCTCTCACGAGAGAGCCAGGCTGGGGTGCTAAAACCCATCCCGTACCGGATGCCGTCTCTCCGACCGTCAATTGTCACCAAACTATACTTGGTTGTCACCTAGTCTATTCCTAAGTGTCACTGGCCAGGGGGAGCCAGGACTTTAGTTTCAAATATACATACTACAGCATGCGCTGGGACGCGTCATCAGTGATGTTAACTGGGGTCGTGGGGTAAATACTGTATATTTATTTAGAGATTTTTGTCAATTATATGTGCTGTTATGGTTATTAGCTTAGTCACTCACTTCTACACTAGCTTCTACACTATTTCCACAGGAGTAATCCTGTCGGGATGGTGCATTCCCAAAGTGGGCCACTGGGGGTCACTGTCTAAAAAAAAAGCATTCCCAAAGTGGGCCACTGGGGTTCACTGTCTCAATTTATTTTATTTTTTTCCCCTGGTCAAGCGGCCCACCGGCCCGCTCCCGATGGCCAGGCCGACTATGTATGTGCACACACTAGGGTATCGGGCCCTTCGGTGCTGAAACCCTAGGCTCGCCTGCTGCGTGGGCTCGCCACACACAGCTCCTCCACTGAATATTATTAGAGTGAGAAGTAGCGTTATCATAAATACGATAATGCTACTTCTCCCTCTAATAATATTCAGCAATGTCAGATTGTATCTGGTTTATTTCCCGCTTTTTGTCTTGTCTTTTGATACTTGATGTGTCAGATATCACATTGTCTATCATGACATGACCACACCCACTGGTGGGCCCTAGATTCATTATGAGGAACACCTGAACCTGTTTGATCATTGCAAACCTGACCTGACGAAGAGCCTGTGAGCGCTCGAAACGTTGTCATTTTTCATGTAAAATAAATTAGAAAAAGTATTGGGAGCTACCAACAGTGTCGCGATCGAGTCTTCCTGAATCTCATCAAAGTGAAAGCAAAAACACCCTGATACAATAGTTCTCTGATAGAGTCCTCTGTCCACTTTCTCCAGTAAATACAATGCTTACAATTAAGTATCAAAACAACAAGTGCAACTTTGATACGCTCCGCCACGTTTGGTCGTGAACACATCAATCTGGGTTAGAGATCAGATCTCAGAGTGAGCTGGAGATATCTCATGTCTTTACTGGTGGTTAGAGATCAGATCTCTGAGCGAGCTGGAGATATCTCATCGCTTTACTGGTGGTTAGAGATCAGATCTCTGAGCGAGCTGGAGATATCTCATCGCTTTACTGGAAGATTCAATCTGTCTGTTTCCACTGTGTGCCCACAGTCCAGCCAACAACAGCTCTTTCAAATGATAAGGCTCTCACTGCACCAAAGCAAATGTCACACAAAACAGTTCCGACTGGATTACCTCAGAAGTCTCCTTTCTGCATTCATTCCTATCAGAGCTTTGGGGCGTCTGTGGTGAAGTCCTGCTGAGTTGTCTCTCACACTCTGATTTGTTCAATAAAGATGATCACTGCATCACTTGTTAAAGGTGACAGGTTTTGTTTGTCTCTTCTTTCTTGCTCAAACTTTTCAAAAAGTTCAATCTTGTGGGGAACACATGTCAGGTGATACGGTAGAAAGGATACTTTTTATACTATTTTCGATTTAAACTTTGATTTAAACTTTGTAGCGTCACAAAGGTTACCTCACTATCATTTTTGTAAGAAATAATTTTCATTGTTGTGTGAACTATTCCTTTAAGCTCGTTCATGCAAATGTCACTGCAGCGGCACATTCGCAGACAATTGTCCCCGGTTGCCAAAGCCAAAATATGATTCAGATTTTGCACTTCACTTTAACCTTTCAATACAGATTCTGCCTTCTCCTCTTTGATGTGAAATTAATTTTGCGATAGGCCATCGGGGATGCATGCTAATTAGTCACAGCTGACTCAGAGTTCACTGTCTTTGCAATTGACACCCCCATACATATCTAACTGATGTATTTGTTCTGCTTTCAAGCCTGCTTTCTTTTCACAACTTTCAGATTAACCTGCCACACCAATCACATCCACCCACTGATAATATACATGGGGGCCCACCATTGATTGGCTTTATGTTTGTGAATAATATAACAAACAAGAAAATATTTATTTATTTATTTATTTATTTATTTATTTATTTATTTATTTATTTATTTATTTATTTATGTTATTTATTTATTTGTTTGTTTATTTATTTATTTGTTTCTTTATTTGTTTCTTTGTGCATTCAGTGTATAGATTTTATTCGATTGACGTCACTCACGTACGGGCACGCCCACCGCCGCCATGTTCTCGACATAGCGCTGCAGCTCTTAAGTGACAACCTATGTGAGAGCAGCGTTTATAGGAAGCTAGCCGCCGTTAGCGGTTACCTGTATTGTTCCAACTGTGTTCGGATGGTGACCTGCGTTAGGCATGGCTGTAGTAATGACAGCAATAAAGTCCCCGTGGTTTGTTTCTATCTCTACCGTCCGTCTCGAAGGGAGCGAGACTGAGGATACGTCAGCACACTGGAGGTGTGTGCATAGTTAGGAGAGACAGGTGAAACTTTCTGACAGCTCCTCACAGCAAAGTCTGTTCACCTCGTTTTTTCTTTTGTTTATTTATTACAGGCATTAACGGCAGCATACAAACAACAACTCTGGGTTTTTTATTGCTGTCATTACCATCGCTATTTTGTAATGGAACAGAAATGACAATAAGGCCGTTACTATAGTTGTCAGCTGCAGGACGGCATGTCAACAATATGGCGCTGTCCGGGGTTAGCGAATAAGGTCTATAGGGAAAGCTGGCTGTGCTAAAGACAACAATAACAATACAATAACACAGTACAATAACAGCCAGTTGGAATGAGCTTGACACTAGCTGTGTTTCCATTACAGTTTTTCGCAAAAGAATTGCGATATTTCTACAACTTCGACAATGTACAATTGCGACTTGTAGGCGTTTCCATTGAAGTTGCGTTTGAGTGATTCCCCGTTGCAGCAGCTGCCACAGTGATTACGCACGGGGATCTGCCCCATATCCCGTCCCCTGCATGCTCAAATCCAACCAATGGTCAATGGAAATCCCAACATGAAGTTACAATGCATATAAACGAGCCTGATTATCAATTCAAAAGAAAATGAGTCGCAAAATGTTGCTGGCTGCGTGAATGCAGTCAGCGCGACAGGCAGAGGAAAAAAGGTAGCCTAATAGCCTACAACTGGTCCGATTTAGAGATGGAGGGGGGAAAAGGCTGATTTGGTTCTATAATTGCACCTGAAACGTGTGCAATGTATTAGCCTACTCACAGTCACTGTATTCACTTCAGACAGCACCACCGCACCAGTGTGTGCTTTTCATCCTCTCATCTCGCCGCTGTGCCAAATGCGCGCACACAGGCAGCCTGCTGTCACCATGGACCGATTTCTGCCATTAAACATTATCTAATTTGCCCGGCTACGCTTTTGCACAACACTCGTCTTTCTGCTAGGTAGCGTTGCTTCAAAGTTTTCCACTTGCTGCGGAGGTTTTGACACGGCTATCGAACCTTACTTACCAAACTTATTTTCCGC
>NC_139651.1:13999818-14014818 GCF_964638095.1 Poromitra crassiceps | reverse complement strand
TTCATCTCTGCTTTCTGGGAGTGAGCAAGCGGTCTCTGTCTAAATTAAATGATCTATCCTGCCTTTCTTTATTGAAGAAAGAAACCACAGATCTAGTGTGACTGAATGGGTCTAAACAACGAAACAATGATCGGCATTCCTTTTCAATGCGAGCTGGTCTAGTAGAGATACAACAATGTGAGCTTTGTAGTTAGTAGTTGATTAGAACGATTTATTGCTTCGTCATTTGGCTGTGCTGATATACAAGGTCATGTAGACCTCCACATTCTCATATCTGACCAGCCCGTGACGTCAGTCAAGTATGACGTCAGTTATGATGTCAGTTGTGGCCAGTTCATCCTAGTATATATATAGCGAGGAGTTTTATCTCACCTTCCCCTCTGGCCGAATCATAGCAGCAGCTGACATCTCAGCTGTTTGTCTCCACTGAGCTGTCGTTTCACTACTTGCCTTAGCGTCCACTATCATCTACCATCTGCGGATCGATCCGGCATTCCAGTCGTTACTATCCGTGGACCAACTCAGCGCTCCCCCACTCTCAGCAGGGCCGTAGCTAGCTATGAGGACGGGGAGCCCGGGCCTCCCCTAATATTTCAGAGAAGAAGAATTTTTTTTTTTTTTTTTTTTTTTTTTTTTTTTTTATAAAACAATCTGCATGGAAAAGCATGAAAAACACGGGATCGCTTTTATTTTGAAACGAAAGGCAGGTCAGGCAGGAAGTCATCTGACGCCGCGTCCGCGGTAACTTGATTCCGAGAGAGCAGCAGCATGGTGGTGAGTGATGACTGTCTGTCTGCCTGGCTAGATAATTGAAGGTGAGCGACCTGCGAGACAGTGAGCGAGTGAACGACAGACAGTGAGTGACACTGACAGATTTTTTAGCAACAACCAAGAAAGTAAGTGTCTAGTCTGTCTCTTAAGTAATGTTACCTGTGTGACACGTTGGGATGCTACTGGCTAATCATGCATGATGCCAATTGCCAAGCTCCCGAAGTCAGGTATGCAGGTGGCTATATGCATGGTTTCAGTTTCATGACCCAATAAGTAACAAAAAGAGGTGGTGTAAAGTTAAAAACAACATAATATATTTTATTTTATTTTTCAATCGTTCCTATCAGGAATAAATAAATGTCCCTCTGTATGTTTTTTTTATTATCGATGATGACTTTGTGTGTTGTGTACGGCTTGGGTTGTGTACCTGTGTTTGTAGGTGTCATTTTGATATGAATTTGGCTAAAACAGTTTGTGTTTGTTAGTTACAATTATGTTGACAGGAGAGCTGAGCAGGTGGTGACATGAAAGAGAATATACTGAATAATGACATCACAACAGTATAATCCTAATGTTGATTTAAAATGATATATTACTCTAAATATGGCTTAAAAAGGGGGAAAAAAATTGAATCCGCCTCCCCTTGCTGGACCTCCCCTATTTCGGAACCCTGGCTACGGCCCTGACTCTCAGCGTGGACTTTGATGACGGTACCTTGTTCTGGCAGCACTGAGTGCTTTGACGGTTTGAGGTTTGACCTTTGACCTGGGGTAAGATAAGAGAAAGTATCTGTGACTTAGACTGCTTCAAATTAGATTCAGGAAAAAGAGAGGATTTCATATAAATATGTAAAAACACACTTACAGAATTCACTCACAATAGTGCATAATTTAAGATATACGTATGCATATGAATTCACTCACAAAGTAAAACTATGCTAATAATTCTGCACTGTGACCTTTTGGATCATATATTTTACCTTGTAACACTCTTTACTTTTTATCCATTTATGTACAGCACTTTGAATTGCCTCTGTGTATGAAATGTGCTATAAAATTGCCTTGAATTGAATTGGGAGCCAGTGGAATTGGAGTAAAGTGGTCAAATGTTCTAGTTCTGGTTAATATCCTGCCGGCAGTATTTTGCTTTCCCATTATAGAGAGGCAAAGTGACCGCCTACTTCCTGCTTCAGCAGCACTGTACCAGAGATTTTCATCCGCCATTTATTTTCCCATAGACATTTCGTAAAATGCTCATACAAATAGTTTTACTTGTTCAAGCCAAACAGTTCAGATATATTTAGAAAGAGGAGAGACCGCATAGCATTTCACTCTGACCAAAACGTAATAGAAATTGCGGATTTAAAGAAAATATTTTTTCGATGTAGTTTTTTAAAGTTTTGAATGAAATGTTCTATGGTCTCTCCCGATTCTAAATATCGCTGAACCGTTTGGTTTGACGAAGTAAAACTATTTTTACACGCATTTTACGAAATGGCTATGGGAAAATAAATGGTGGAAGAAAATCTCTGGTACAGTGCTGAAGCAGGAAGTGACGTTCACTTTGCCTCTCTATAGGCTTCCAGCTACTGTACTTTAATGAGCCCCCCCCCCCCATCCCCACCATGAATGCAGCTGGGATACTTGTTCTATCTCCTAATTAGGTTTTTTCACATCTGACATCCTCATGTGGAGTTTGCGCTGGAGGGTCCGGTCCAAATGTAAAGCGGCGGGTATAGGAACCGCTAACATTAGCTTGTACGGTGCATGAAGAGGTAAACAACGGCAGGAGTTGTTTCTGAGTTGGAAGGAGAAACAGATCCAGTTGTCTTTGATCCATCGTGTGGTGGACAGTGCAGATGGTGCTTTGAGCCGTTTCCTTATGTCTGTTTTGGAAAAATGATAGTGGGCTTGTTTGAGTTGGCGCCACCGCTAAAAACGTGGCGCACCTCATTTGCCGGCCAAGTAAGTCCCATAAAGCTTTCTTGTATTGAACTTTTCTGCATCCTTTTCTTGAGCCCCCCCACCCCAAATCTCCATGCACGGCCCTGAGTGTTACTTAGCATCTTATATAGGCCTTGCTAATGCATCTTACAGTAGCAGCAATGCTAGTTATTAAGTTGCAGCAGTGAAATATCACGTGTAATTGGACTTTTCCACAGTTTTTCCACTGGCCAAGAAGCTCACAGCTGGCAAAGATGGCTAGCGCTCACTTGTTTTATGAGAAATGAATTGTTTAATTAGACCAACGACTAATTAAACTATATTTTCTTTCTTCGCTTTTGCCAATTTCAGAGCCTCCTGTTGAGGAAAAAAAGTATCCGTTTGCAGGACAAAGTCCTCCTCCCAACATCGTGTTGACGGTTGGTTTGTGAATAATTCAGAGATATATGTCCTCCAGTACTTTCATCTTATACGGCCGGTTGCCCCAATCAATCAATCCTGTTGGCCCCTTTGTTCCTTAAGCGATGCTGCTCCTCTCGCTGTGGACTCTCATCATCCCACACAGCATCGCTCTGTCGCTTCTCTCCTCCACACAGCCTTCTCATCTTCTCCTCTCCTCTCCTCTGCCTCTCTCTCTCTCTCTCTTATTTGATCTAATCTCTCTCTCTCTGATCTTTGTCCCTTTCTACTCATTGGGCCATTGGTCTTCCTGGCTCTCACCTTGCTCTCTGCTGAGCTCCCTCCCTCCACACTTCTCCCTCTACTCAACCACATTTCATTTTCATCTGTTCTCATCTCCGTCTCTGCTTCGTTAAAGAATATCAAAAAGCATCGTCGCCGTTTCTCTTTTCGGTCTGTCTGCCCCCATCTCTCTCTCTCTCTCTCTCTCTCTCTCTCTCTCTGCCTCTGTCTCTCTTGACTGTGTGTCTCTCTCTCTCTGTCTGTGTGTGTGTGTCTCTGTGTGTGTGTGTGTGTGTGTGTGTGTGTGTGTGTGTGTCTCTGTCTCTCTCTCTCTCTCTCTCTCTCTCTCTGTCTGTGTGCATGTGTGTCTCTCCCTCTCTGCCTCTGTCTCTCTCTCTCTCTGCCCTACAGATCATCCAGTTGGGCTGCCTGCCAGGTTATACTGAACCTTTGCCAGCCAGGTGGCACTCGCAGATAAAGACCCGATGTGTGCATGCGCTCGAGTGTGTGTGTGTGTGTGTGTGTGTGTGTGTGTGTGTGTGTGTGTGTGTGTGTGTGTGTGTGAGAGAGAGAGAGAGGGAGAGAGAGAGAGAGAGAGAGAGAGGGTGTGTGTTTTGGCTAAAAGGGGCAGGTGTGGCAAATGTAGAAATGCAGGGTGGCAGAGGCATGATGATGGGTGGGCTGCCCCCACCATCCTGTGTTTTGAAGACTCACATAATGTGCTCACAGCTCTTGCAAATGTGCGCTTGTTTGACGTTGACTTGATTCAATTCGATTACGATTCAGAGGGCTACGATTCGATTCGATTACGATTATCGATGCATCTCGATGCATCTCGAATCGATGCATCACTTTTTTACCCCAATACATGATTTATTTTTTCTCACTTTCTTTTTCTCACTGTGTGGCTAATTTTAAAATAAAAGTGCATTTGGAATTGCATTGTATTATGATCCATAATTAAAATAAACAACTGCATGTACTTCCATTATATTTTATTTGATTATTTTTTAATAATCGATTTTTGACATTTGTGAATCGATGCAGAATCGTGCACATCCGCATCGCGATGCATCTTATAATCGATTATTTTTGACACCGCTAACACACAACCCACGCACACACACACACACACACACACAGACACACACGCACACGCACACGCACACACACACACACACACCCTGAGAGTCCTGCTGAGGGCTGTGCTGTATGCTGAGGTGGTGTGTCAGGCGCACACGTAGCCTGAAGATGTGAAAGGCAACATACTCAGACATCCTCCCTCCCCTCTGCATCCTCCCTTCCCCTACGCTTGTCATTCAAATGCTGTCTAGCAGCCTAAAGACAGACCCAACGTTTTTCACCAGAGACACTTTCACACGTTCAGCTGCCAAATTGGGTTTGTGCCTCAGTTTACGGAGAGCGAAGCAGCTGCCAAAAACTGCAGCGCTGGCTCCCAATCAAGAAAGAAAATGATATTTCATAAGATGCATAGTTCAGACTAATTTGAGGAGGAATGTCTGCAGAATGCACAGAGAAGAAGAAGAAGAAGAAGCACCATGTCGGTGTTGTGAGCGATTTCTCTGGAAAAACAAGTTATTGATTGATTGAGGATTAAAATAATGTTCCTCGTATAATGTGCGGCGTTTGCAGAGGAGTTGTACGTAAAGTCCGTCAGAGAAACTTGGCAGTTGGCAGGTTTCATGATTAACAAAACCTGCACATTTTCCAGCAGAAAAACACATCTCTATTTTGGCTGTAATATTGAGTCTAATCTACTGATTTCTTCTCTATTTGGCAGTCATATTTTGTCTAATGTGCTGATTTGTTTTTCAAACCTCAACAGGTAGCCAATCAGAGTCGAGAAGAAAGAAAAACACATACCGAACTGTACTTTGCGACCAAATATAGGACGCAGGTAAACAATTCAATATTGCGCTCCACTTTGATTTGATCTGGTACAATATCATTTGTGTCATAGAGCAATGCAGGAAGTACTTGTTATGGCACTTATGTACTATGGTGTTCTATTCACTCATGCATCAGCATTGACAATATCCCTGGACTCAGACTCAGACGTACACAGGAGGTTTTGTGATACCCGGAATGTTCAACACCACTGAGACACGTTGGACACGTCTTTTATAGTTTTAATATTGTTTATATTCATAGTTATTTATAGTTTCAATATGTATTGTCTGTCCTTTCTGCACTATCTTTTTTTATCACCTCACTACCTTCTCTGCCGCTGTCACACTGGAATTTCCCCTAAAGTGCTTAAGAGGACCTGGCTTAGATATGTATACAGTTCATTTAGGAGAGAACAACTCAACTGTTATAGGCTAATATGACCCCAACGAACAACTTAACTGTTATAGGTTAATATGACCCCAACAAACAACTCTACTGTTATAGGCTAATATGACCCCAACAAACAACTCAACTGTTATAGGCTAATATATGACCCCAACAAACAACTCAACTGTTATAGGCTAATATGACCCCAACGAACAACTTAACTGTGATAGGCTAATATGACCCCAACAAACAACTCAACTGTGATAGGCTAATATGACCCCAACAAACAACTCAACTGTTATAGGCTAATATGACCCCAACGAACAACTCAACTGTTATAGGCTAATATGACCCCAACAAACAACTCAACTGTGATAGGCTAATATGACCCCAACAAACAACTCAACTGTTATAGGCGAATATGACCCCAACAAACAACTCTACTGTTATAGGCGAATATGACCCCAACAAACAACTCAACTGTTATAGGCTAATATGACCCCAACGAACAACTCTACTGTTATAGGCTAATATGACCCCAACAAACAACTCAACTGTGATAGGCTAATATGACCCCAACAAACAACTCAACTGTTATAGGCTAATATGACCCAAACAAACAACTCAACTGTGATAGGCTAATATGACCCCAACAAACAACTCAACTGTTATAGGCTAATATGACCGCAACAAACAACTCAACTGTGATAGGCTAATATGACCCCAACAAACAACTCAACTGTTATAGGCTAATATGACCCCAACAAACAACTCAACTGTTATAGGCTAATATGACCCCAACAAACAACTCAACTGTGATAGGCTAATATGACCCCAACAAAGAACTCAACTGTTATAGGCTAATATGACCCCAACAAACAACTCTACTGTTATAGGTTAATATGACCCCAACAAACAACTCAACTGTTATAGGCTAATATGACCGCAACAAACAACTCAACTGTGATAGGCTAATATGACCCCAACAAACAACTCAACTGTTATAGGCTAATATGACCCCAACAAACAACTCAACTGTTATAGGCTAATATGACCCCAACAAACAACTCAACTGTGATAGGCTAATATGACCCCAACAAAGAACTCAACTGTTATAGGCTAATATGACCCCAACAAACAACTCTACTGTTATAGGTTAATATGACCCCAACAAACAACTCAACTGTTATAGGCTAATATGACTCCAACAAACAACTCAACTGTGATAGGCTAATATGACCCCAACAAACAACTCAACTGTTATAGGCTAATATGACCCCAACAAACAACTCAACTGTTATAGGCTAATATGACCCCAACAAACAACTCAACTGTTATAGGCTAATATATGACCCCAACAAACAACTCAACTGTGATAGGCTAATATGACCCCAACAAACAACTCAACTATTATAGGCTAATATGACCCCAACAAACAACTCTACTGTTATGGACCACACCCTTTTGACGCTACAGGTGAATCTGATTTTTTCTTCTAATATATCCTCATGAATTTCTACCAGTTTAATCTCCACATTAAGATACATATTTTTTGTATTACACTTCGCCTTAAAATCTCTCATTAAATATACGTACAATTGCATATAAACCGTTGAAGCTACAGATTGTCTGAGGTGCTCAAAATGCTCAGAATGGCCATGTTTAGGGCTTATAGAAGAGTGTAAGATTTAGCTGCCAGGTCCCTCCCAAAAAAGGTCCCGGGCTTCTTTTCCACAGGGCCAAATCCAAGCTCTTTGCACGCCATGCTGCCATGTAGTGTACATACGAAAACAATTATAGACCCTTTTCACGGGGGCCATTTTGTGTCGAAAAGGCAGAATAAACACAGGTGCAAGCAAAACACTAATGAGGGTTTCCAAATTCCAATCATGGACGTTTGAAACCCTCATTAGTGTTTTGCTTGCACCCGTGTTTACCCTGCCTTTTTGACACAAAATGGCCCCCGTGAGAAGGGTCTATTAGGTATGGGAGGTCGCCGCTTGACTTCTGGGCAAGACCTGATGATCAGGTGGCCTTCCTTCGTCTGGCTGGCTTTCCATCCTCCAGCATGAGAAGCAGCTGCTCGTGCTCGTGCACCCCAGACATGTGAACAATATGGCCCAGATCCGCCCGGGCGGCTCACAGCGCCCCCTGGGCCAACCAAAAAGAATGTGGCCCAAAACAGATGCGAGAAGGGGAGCAGTAAGTGCATGCAGGACCTGGTTGCATGCGTGAGTTTTGACTCCTTCCCATTCGACCCAGCCTCACCCACCCTCCTCCACACCCTACAGTCACAACGTCAACTCAGCCCGTGCAGTGGGAAGGAGAAGATGACCTATGCAATATATAGGTGCTTTTCCTGCCCTCGCACTCAAATCTGCTTCAATCTCCATGTGAAATAAGCATTCAAACTGTTGAGCTTACTGTACATACTGTACTGACCCTTAAGTGGGCTTACTGTACTTACTGTACTGACCCTTAAGTGGGCAGAGGGGAAGAGCTGAGAGAGGACCAGGAGAGGCACTGCTTTGCCCATAGGGAATTGGCTGCCTGCATGGATTATGCATGCGTGTGTGTGTGTGTGTGTGTGTGTGTGTGCGTGTGCGCGCAAGTGCACCTGAGTGAGTGCGTGCGTGTGTGTGTGTGAGTGTGTGTGTGTGTGCGCGCGCGCAAGTGCACGTGTGTACGTGTGTGTGTGTGTGTGTGTGTGTGTGTGTGTGTGTGTGTTGCATCTACAGGTATATGCATTTGTGTGCGATATCTTTCCAATTTCTCAAAGTCGATGCGTTTATTTCATCTTCAGGAGAGGCCTGCTTTTATTGTTCATAATTCCTCCGCAGTACAAAAACAAAGTGCAAAGTGTATGGATTTTTTTCTGGGGTTTTCTTTAATGAGGTTATTTCTATTTTAACCTGTTTTGTTTTATTACCTCCACCAAGGAGGTGATGTTTTCGGTACCGTTTGTCCATTTTGTCCGTCTGTTAGCAGGATGATGGAAAAACTACTGGTCTGATTGTCATGACACTTTGTAGAAGGGTGTAGCAGCATGGGCCAAGGAAGAATCCATTTTGGACTGGATCCATCAAGGGGACGAGTCAATTGGAGGGGGCGGAGCTTGGGAAAAGGGGCAGTAGCTAGGGATAGGAAGGTCGTAGAGAGTCGGGGTTCGATGGGTGGGTAGGGGGAGTGGCTAGCTGTATCTGGGTGGTGGTAGGGGGCGTGGACAGGAAAGGGGCGGGGATAGGGAAAATGGGCCATAGAGACACTGCATCATTCAGAAACCACACCCAACACGGGGGAAAACACAAAGGACCAACTATCGTGCCAACTTCTAGCAGAACAAACCGTTGCTAACCGGGCGAACAAAGGAACTCTCGTCAGATACACATAGTTTTGCAGATATCTAGGAGGAACTGGCTAGTGTCAAATAATGAGACGACTTGTGCATTTACTTCATTCATTTGAGCTGCGAACGAAGACGTGAGCTGATCACAACGTTTGCTGACTTTCTGCTTCCTGAAACTCCCCCCCCAATCCTGACGTTCTCCTATGTCGCGTGTTGCACACAAAGATCTTATATACGGAAGATGAACACTCCAACTTACTTCATTGACAGCTAGATCCACATTTTTCTTCTCAACGGCTTCCTTGTTTTGCTCGGAGTACAAAAAAACTTTAATTGGTGATTTTTTTGTACATTTGTTGTGTGGGCAGCCCCACCACACAACAGCTTTTAGCTATGTTTAATTCAAGGAAAATGACGCTGGTGTGTGGGAGTGAACGGAGCGCTGTCCCCCGTGATGGGCGTGGCCTATTTCATGCAGTGTCTCTATAGCCACGGATAGGAAGGTCGTAGAGAGTCGCTACGCTCTCCGAGTGCGATTCTAGTTTCTTGTGTGTTCATGACCTGTATGCACACTTCAGCAATACAGTAAATACCTCCAAGCACAATCCAAACTATTTGTCCCACAAAGTGCAATCTGACTTGACATGTCTGGGTAAGTAAAAAGCCCTGTGCAAAGCTCCTATGCTGATGTGTATGTGTGTGCACAGCTGCTAAATGCAAAAGCCGGCAGACTAAAAACAAACTATATGAATAAAACATGGAAGACAGGCTTCTCATCTTCCCTCAGCTTTTCTAATGCTCATTACTTTGGTTGCAATTTCTTTCTGCGTCTCTTTTTTTGCCTTTCTCTCGCTCCCTCTCTCTCTAATCTCTCCCCCTCTGTATCTCTCCCTCTGTCTCCCTCCCCCCTCTCTCTCTCCCTCTCTCTCTAATCTCTCCCCCTCTGTCTCCCTCCCCCCTCTCTCTCTCTCTCTCTAATCTCTCCCTCCCCTCTCTCTCTCTCTCTCTCTCTCTAATCTCTCCCCCTCTCTATCTCTCCCTCTGTCTCCCTCCCCCCCCCCCCTCTCTCTCTCTCTCTCTCTCTCTAATCTCTCCCTCCCCTCTCCCTCTCCCTTCTCTCTAATTTCTCCCCCTCTCTTTCTTTCTCTCTCCCTCCCCTCTCTCTCCCTCCCATCTTCTCTGTCACTCACTCACCGTTGCTTCACTCTTGGCGCCCAACTTCTGTTCAGTCACAGCAGACCCAAGGGCGGAACCTTGAAACCTCGGCAAACACCCACGCAAGAAAAGTTTGTACACAATGAAAAATAAGTTAGTGTTCAACAGTGGTTGGTGATTTTGCTAAAACTGTTATTTGCCTAAAGGATTAAGCCTTCCTTTTATTTATATATACATATATATATATATATATATATATATATATATATATATATATATATATATATATATATATATATATATATTATATATATGGCCTCACGGGCCACCGACTCAGAGCCAGAGCCACCTACAAAAAAGCCAAAATGTACTGTAGGTGCACGCGTGCAACCAAAAAAGTTTGTCTGGAGCCCTTCAGCAGCTGGACGTTTCCCATTAGTTTGAATTGGACTCAGAGGACATTATCGTCCGTTGTTAACTTTGTGTGGCAGAAAAACACCTTCCACAGCGAAAAACACAACATCCAATTTATCAAATCTGATGATGAGAAACTTGGGAAAAAACAACCCAATAAGGAGGCATCTACTGCCAAGGACGAATGCACTCCGACTAAACAAGCAGGATCTCAGAGCAGGAGACAGCTACTCAGCAGACAAAGACAGACGCGATGGGTTATTTGAGGTCAGGACAGGAGGATGGGCTTGAGAACCTCCTCGAGTTCAAAAAACATTTACATGAAGTACACCCCATGCAGTGGGCCTGTTGCTCACCTCCAGAAGCTTCTCCTTATGAGACACAATTGAAGTTTCACTTCTGTACAGCAGAAGCACCCACACTGCCCAGCTTCTCTGCCAGTCTGTCTACCTGGACAGGTGAGAAGTCAGCAAACCGTATGCGCACATAAGATGACGGGGTTTCCAGATGTTTGTGGACTTGGTTCAGAAGTGTTGCTGTTGCATCCTTCACGCCCCTCTTTGCTCTGTATGCAAATTGTAGAGCGTCCATGTGACCACTAGTTTCGGACTTTAAGTGAGATAAAACGATTGGCTCAAACTAGCATACTACTGGGGTCAGAGCTATCAGTCTAAAATCATTTAATTCAGTGGGCTTTGTATTATATAAATATATATATATATAGTGTGTATATATATATATATAAATTATGCATTGGATAATTATTTGTAAATCAATATTATGGAAGGGACGATATGCTAATTTCACAGTACAATTCATGAAATGAGCTCCACAATTCCAGACAACCAGGATACGATGTAATAAATAAAAGTTCAGTGACATTAAAGTCGGACTGCAGAATTATTTCTGAGACACAATTCTTTATAGAAATGGTGTTGTCTTGCTAGAATGTGATCAACAAAAATGTGAAAATATAATTTGTATAATACAGCTTGTGAAATTGTGATGGTCAAGCGTCACATGTAATTGTTGCTACTGCAGAATGAAATGGAGGTAATATCACCATACATTTTTCTGTCCCACGATATGTATTGTCACTTTCTTATATGACAATATATTGAATTTAATCTGCCTTCAATATTGATCTATAGGCTACCCATATCGATCAAACCCTGGTGTGAATCTACCAGTCCCCAGTACAAAGTTCTGACATCAAATTGGTGAAAAACCAGGATGTGATTTTGAGTGATTGATTGATTTCTTTATTAACGTGTCACACACCAATGGTGCCCAGCCCGTATGGGCTTATGAGACATGACAAAAACAGATACAAAACTGAGGTTTACAATACTTCAGCTTCCATATTCCAGAATGCAAGATAACAAACAAAAGGACACAAAGTGTCATATAGAAAAATAGATTACAAACCTATACAAACAGCATATTTTTTCTTCTTTCCCAGGCATGACTAATACATTGAGCTATATCAAAGACTCTCTTATTGAAGAAAAATTCAAGTCTATGCTCATCCTGTAACCAAAAAGCTTCTGGGTGAACATCAAACACTTTTTCATACATTGTGTGTCTCAGGTCATCATACAAAGGGCAATAAAACACAAAATGAATTTAATTTTCTATCTCCCCAAGGTCACAACATAAACACAGCCTGTCCTCTTCTGGAACTGCGTTGAATCTACCGGTTTCTAACACCAAAGGGAGAGTGCCGGATCTGAGTTGTGCACATGTGATCATGCCTCCCCCCTTCCCATGAAGCTCTTCTCTCTCATCTCTAAATCCCCTTGAGGTTCAAGACCATTGTAGCTCCATCATGTGTTCTAACATCTGTTGGTAGCTCTGTTGGTTTATGCATCAAAGTCAGGAGCCCACGCTATGCGTTTTTAGTCCCTGCTTGAACACCTGAAGGATGTTCTCACGTCAGATAATGCTGGAACCAGATGAAGACTTACACCTTCTCCTTAAACATTACAGTCAAAGTCCATTTCCTCCGCCTGAAGGGCAAAGGCAATACTTACATGCTCAGAAAATTCACTATTATTACCTCTGCCGAGGAGGTTCTCTTTCCGGTGTCTGTTTGTTTGTCTGAACAAGCCTCACAAACGAAAGCGGTTGGCCGTGGCGGAGGCCCACACTCTAACCGAGTGCCCTCTAGTTACTATTATCACCTCCGCCAACGCAAGACGTTCTCACTTTGCCTGGGTTTCAGACCTTCCAATCCACCCACGTCTCCACGGAGGTGAGCTTGGCTGCTCTTCTTGGTCTGGCATCATCATCATTATGCAAATGAATTTTCTCTGGTTGACAAGAAGGCCGAGCCAAATCAGCCAATGAGCGCCCGAGAGGGACTATCGATTGGCCAATCGGCATCGATAAAAGCGAAGCCGTCGTCAAGCGCGCTCGTCAAGACTGCACACCGAGGAGTAAACAACAATAGCTGCAGCCTGTTAGCCTGCTGTCGAGACGGTTTTAAATTGATTATAAGTACCAATTACTTTGAAATCCAAACGCCACACTGCCTGGAGGACATTTATTCAAAGGGGAAATGGTTTTTTCTTCACATTCCCTGACTGGAGTAACTAAAGTAAACTAAAGTAGAGTTGGGCTGTAGTCCAGTGGTGAAAGACAATGCCTTCCAAGCTAAAGGTTTGTGGTTTGAATCCCGGTAAGGACAGTAACTAAAGTAAGATTCAGTCCTTGACTTGATCTGATTGGTTGGAATTCCCCTGTGGGGTTTCTCACTCCCACGGCGTTGATGCCGCTTTATAGTCATGTACCTTTGGATGCGGACGCACCCTGACTCACTGGGACGGTACCTGCACCGGCAGTGACGCGCTGCAACTGAGGCACCGGGTAGCCAGCTCCCGTGCACCGGTGGCCGGCGAAGCCAAACTAATGAGGGTTTCAATCTTCCAATCGTGGAAGTTGGAAACCCTCATTAGTGTTTTGGCTTGCACCTGTGTTTACCCTGCCTTTTCGACACAAAATGGCCCCCGTGAAAAGGGTCTAGAGTTGAGAAAGTCCACGTCTTTGAGTTCTCTAACCTCTGCTCGATACCCACAAAACCAACCGCTTACACACACACACACACGCATGCATGCATGCACACACGCACGCACGCACCCACGCACCCACGGACGCACGCACGCACACACGCACGCACACACGCACACACACACACACACACACACACACACACACACACACACACACACACACACACACACACACGCTCTGCACACACACAAATAAATACACACAATGGTATAAATGATAAGATGATGAAATGAAGAGCAAAGGGCTGATTGAATTATTTAATTAATTACTAAATAATCCTGAGTGAATTTCACCCTCGGTCTATTTTGCATTCCTTTCCCACAATAGGATTTCTCAACCCTTCGTTCATCTGGATTCTCCTTCAGACTATTGTAAAGTCGCTTTGGATAAAAGCCTTCTGCTAAATGATGTAACGTAATGTCATGTGCGATAATGAATTAGTCTCATCTGTAGAGCATTCTTCACACGCGCTTTAACCCATTTTAACATATTTATGCTTTGCATCCCATTTCAAAGGCGGAGGAGGGCCGTTTTTTGATGACCCACAAATTTTTCTGACAGCACAGCACAAAATATGGCCATGTAGACTTTTAGTATTCGAGTCAGAAACAAATGAGAGGCACACGCTGACACCGGAGCGAGGACTTTCCACTCAACACACTCTGGTGTAAATGATGCAAAGCTACTGTACACCGACCACTGTTGATTTCTGGCCAAAACTCTTTTATATACTCGGCTCTCTCTGCCAAACATCCCCACTCTCCTTCATACTTTGGCATCTCGACTTTATCTAACAGCTATTTGCTTTATGCTGCGAGATGATGTGTAAGCACAAATCTTCTGTCAGGCAGGTAGAAATAAGCAAGGGAAGGAAATCAGAGAAGATCCCATGGTAAGCAGTGTTGGGGGTAACTCATTACAAAAGTAACATATTACATGTAATATATCACTTTTAGCAGTAACTCAGTAATATAACTTATTACTTATAGGATTTCAGTAATATTATACCAGTTACTTTGTCAAGTAACACAATTTAAATAAAGATACAATAATCAAACTGTGTTTTTATGCAAATAACCACTATAGATGACAATAACAAAGGAAAAGAATAACATTTAGAATTTTGGATTGTTTACACTGACTTCAAGGTGGTTTAAATTATTTTTCGGGATGGTTCCGGGGCGGCGATGTCATTCTGCTGTTGCTGTTATTTTGGTGAAAGTAATGCAAAAGTAGTGTAATAAGTAACTCATTACTCTACACAGACAGTAATATTGTAAAGTAACTCATTACATTCAAATGAAAGTAACTAGTAATAGT
>NC_139651.1:13967318-13997318 GCF_964638095.1 Poromitra crassiceps | reverse complement strand
TTTGTACGGATGCCTAGCTGGCCATTTTCAATTTGCTTTTTGCCTTGATTTGCTTTGAACAAGTTGTAGCTAGTATCTGCCAGTGACCAGAGAATACTAAACCGCCTACGCCGTTGTATGGGCGTAGGCGGTTTAGTATTCTCTGGTCATTGGCAGATACTAGCTACAACTTGTTCAAAGCAAATCTCTCATGTCAGCATTTGGCTTGTGTGTTATTGCAATATCCTATGTTGAAACAACTGATCATCAGTAACATGTAGTTTAGCGTTATAATCTCAGGAGAACAGAATATCATAGCTTTAATCTTCACAAATCATTTGATCCTCTGTTGTGTGTCCCATCACTGGTACTGGACGGCGGCCACCCCTTGAAGAAACGAATGACACTGACACTGTATAACGTTAACTTTGATTACCCAACACTACGTGTGATTGGTAAATACTGTAAATGCAGAGGTGGATAAACTATCCAGAGGAGTTTAACCCCCTTGTTCCCCCTCATTGATTGATAGTTGATCTAACGTTAGCTAGATATATAACGCTATAGCTGGTAGATGAGTATATGCTCTGCCTCATCTCAAAGAGGTAGGTAAACAGAACTGCGTTTGTTTTCCATCTACGTCCGAATCTGTGCAGCATCCAATACTGTTTAAGGTTGCATAACGTTAACTTCTGCTACTCTAGTCTAACGTTAGTCCTCCTGTAATGACAAATGGACATGTAGCTAGCGTTAATGTCATGCTATGCTATTATGTTAGAAAATAAGATTACTTTGATTTTGTAGAAGATAGGAAGATGCAAGCGGCAGGCTGGTGACACGATGTCTGGAGGAAATAATACTCTCTGGCTTTTTCTTCGGGCACCGTGAGAGCAATAAGTTAAGTTAAGTTATCCTTGATTTATCCCCTTGGGGAAATTCATCCTCTGCATTTGACCCATCCTCTACTAGGAACCTTCCTAGAACTAGGAGCAGTGGGCAGCCACTGTGCAGCGCCCGGGGACCAACTCCAGTTCTTTTGCCAGTACCTTGGTCAGGGGCACTGACAGGAGTATTAACCCTAACATACATGTCTTTCAATGGAGCAAGGCTAGCAATAGCAACTAACGTTAGCAACATTCGTTAGCCAAGCTTAAGCTAGCGGGAACCACAACTTGAACAAGATGGCTGTCGTGACTAGGAGGAGATTTTTCAGAGAGCAATTCAGGCCCTCCCCCGAGTCCCGTCCACGCTCACGCCCCTTCCTGTATTCGCGGCTCCAGATTTGAACAGATTTCCCACAATGCACCAGGAAAATCCATTCATCCAATCAAACGGAATCAAACAATATCGGGAAGTGAGCTTCATTTTGCTGTGTCAAAGTCAATGAGCTCCGTTGGTCCACAATGGTCTGAACCAGAGCCGTATAATAGAAGAGTTCTGACATCTCCATTCACTCCAATGGACCAGTTTTTTTTCCAGGAAGTAGAAAGTGGAACTCTTGAGTAAAAAAAGCAGCACTGTTGAGTTGCAGCAAAATAGACAGTGTTGTACTTTGAAAGGGTTTTTCATCCCTTGAAATGAATCAAATTGTACATTATCGGCTTTATTTTAGCATGCAAAAGTAGCGCGAGACCCATTCCTGGCTGTTCATTGGCTAATGAGTCTCGCATTTTGGTCCTCCGCTGACGCCACTCTCTCTCTAGAGGACACTAGTCTGAACCAAACTGCCCTGTTTCCATGGAAACTAATAAAAACATCTCAGTGCCCTTTGGGGAACAAAGGACACAGCAAAGCACCCATCACACAGACACACACACACACACACACACACACACACACACACACACACACACACACACACACACACACACACAGGGTAAGTTTACGGTTGTAAGAATGATTAAAAGCCTACATACACTATAAGAGGAGTCCATGTATGCAATTGCAGGACCTAAGGATGATACCTGCAAGCTGTGGGTTACAATCTTGTTTATATATGTAACTGCAGTAAGAGGCGGAGCAACACTGGACAGACAGGTTTGTCAACATTACTTCCTGAAGTGAAATCAAAAGTCACAAAGAGCGACAGCACTGCTGAAGTTAGAAGAGACTCTCTCTTGCTCTCGAAAGAAAAAATCAACGTAAGTTCATCAGAGCTTTCTCAACAATACATCAGACTCTGAGTTACAAAGGTGAGTACAGCAGATCATATTGACTGTTTAAACAGAGCTGAATCCAGGTTTCCCTGTGTTCATTTTGCACTGATAGTTGTCACATGATGTTTTCAGTGAAGTGTAATTTAAATACACAACTCAAAATTACTTTTGATCATATTCCAATGATCTAACCTTGCTATTTTCTGAAAGAATTGTGTGCTACAGTATTGTTATTCACACTTTCACTTTTGGTCTCAGTGTCTAGATATGGCTGCTGCCAGCAGTGTCCTGTCTGAAGAGGAGTTTCTCTGCTGCATCTGTCTGGATGTGTTCACTGATCCAGTCACCATACCATGTGGACATAACTTCTGCAAAAACTGTATCGCACAACACTGGGAGGTTAATGTTCTGTGCCAGTGTCCTATGTGTAATAAGCTTTTCTACACAAGACCTGAGCTGCATGTCAATACTTTCATATCTGAGATGGCTGCTCGGTTCAGAAAGTCAGCTCAGATGAAAGCCAACAGTAACCCAGACCTGAGACCAAATATGGGCCAAGAAGTTCCCTGTGACGTCTGCACTGGGACCAAACTGAAGGCCCTGAAGTCCTGCCTGGAGTGTCAGGCCTCCTACTGTGAGACTCACCTGGAGCCTCACCACATCATCAAAAGCATGAAAAGACACACGCTGATCGATCCTGTGGAGAACCTGGAAGACAGGATGTGTAAAGAGCATGAGAAACCACTGAAGCTGTTCTGCAAGACAGACCAGATGTGTGTATGTCAGGTATGCACTGAGTCAGACCACAAGTCACATGACATTGTCCCTCTGAAAGAGGAATACAAAGGAAAGATGGCTGAGCTGGGGAAGACAGGGGCTGAAATTCAGCAGAAGATCCAGGAGAGACGACTGAAGATTCAGGAGATCAAACACTCAGTGGAGCTCAGCAAGGAAGATGCAGACAGAGAGATAGCAGATAGTGTGCAGGTCTTCACCGCTCTGATGCAGTCTGTGGAGAGAGGCCAGGCTGAGCTCATTGAGACGATTGAAGAGAAGCAGAAAACAACAGAGAAGCAGGCTGAAGGCTTCATCAAAGAGCTGGAACAGGAGATCTCTGAGCTGATGAAGAGAAGCGCTGAGGTGGAGCAGCTCTCACACATTGAAGACCACCTCCACCTCCTCCAAAGCTTCCCATCCCTGAACACTCCTCCACACACCAAGGACTGGACAGAGGTCAGTGTCCACTCATCATATGAGGGGACTGTGAGGAGAGCTGTGGCTCAGCTGGAGGAGACTGTGAGGAGAGCTGTGGCTCAGCTGGAGGAGACTCTCAGGAAAGAGAAGGAGAAGCTGCTAGAGGCTGAGCTGAAGAGGGTCCAGCAGTATGCAGTGGATGTGACTCTAGATCCTGATACAGCAGATCCCTATCTCATCCTGTCTGATGATGGAAAACAAGTAAAAGATGGTCATGTAAAGAAGAATCTCCCAAACAACCCAGAGAGATTTGATCCCTGTCCCTGTGTCTTAGGAAAGCAGAGCTTCTCTTCAGGAAGGTTTTACTACGAGGTTCAGGTTAAACAGAAGACTCAGTGGGATTTAGGAGTGGCCAGAGGGTCGATCACCAGGAAGGGAAAAATCACACTGAGCCCAGAGAATGGCTACTGGACTATATGGTTGAGGAATGGAGATGAGTATGAAGCTAATGCTGGCCCTGCTGTCCTCCTCTCTCTGAAGACGCAGCCTCAGAAGGTGGGGGTGTTTGTGGACTATGAGGAGGCTCTGGTCTCCTTTTATGACGTAGATGCTGCAGCTCTGATCTACTCCTTCACTGGCTGCACCTTCACTGAGAAGCTCTACCCATACTTCAGTCCTGAGACTAATGATGGCGGTAAAAACTCTGCCCCTCTGATCATCTCTCCTGTCAATCATACAGATTAGACTAATCATTAGGTTTTCTCACATAGAATTCATTGTAAATTAAAATTACAAATTTACAAATACACTACATCCCCCCCCCCTCTCTCCAGGTAACTGTTCTAGCCATTCTACTGTGTTTTTCTTTCAATAGAACAACAGATACAACACTTCACAGACTTGTCTTAATAAGCATATTTGAAGATGAATTCCTTCTTTGAATGGAGCTCTCCACTGAGATAATTAGACTTCCTGTCTGTGAAAAAGGCCCAGTAACTACTAATGTCTCTCGTCTTTTTACCTTTCTTCTTCTTGGTAAACTGGTTTAGTTTTATCGGGGGGGAAATGTTAGTTAAAGTTAAAGAACCATTAAAACTCCAGATTGTGGTTGATATTATAAAATCATGTATTTTTCTTTATATCCTCTTTTTCTTTTATGTATGGTGTTACTACTTGTTGCATTGGATCAAGCACAGGGATCATAAAAACGTCATTGAATGTAATCACTATTTCAGGAGTGTGACATTTTCCAGCTTCGTTGTAACATGTCCAGGTGACAATGGCAAAGTAAAAAAGGTGATTACTGTCATAACTGTGCCTGGGTACATACTCTATATACTGAGCATTTTAATTCTGCACAATTACTTCTGCATTATTCATTCATCTGTTTTTACAGACTGTCCCATCAGACCAGCAGTCTACCTGCATTAAGACTAACACACACACACACACACACACACACACACACACACACACACACACACACACACACACACACACACACACACACACACACACACACACACACACACACACACACACACACGTCAGTACAGTTCCTAATAGTTGTCATTGGGAAAGGCACAGTAATTAATTGTTCCAGTGTGAGTAGCTGCTGTATGCTGTACGCCTGAGGGAGGGATGCCTATCACACACACACACACACACACACACACACACACACACACACACACACACACACACACACACACACACACACACACACACACACACACACACACACAAAGTGTACATAGGAAGGTGTGTGTGACTGATCAGGTACACACAGGAAGGTGTGTGTTACTGATCAGGTACACACAGGAAGGTGTGTGTTACTGATCAGGTACACACAGGAAGGTGTGTGTTACTGATCAGGTACACATAGGAAGGTGTTTGTTACTGATCAGGTACACATAGGAAGGTGTGTGTTACTGATCAGGTACACATAGGAAGGTGTTTGTTACTGATCAGGTACACACAGGAAGGTGTTTGTTACTGATCAGGTACACATAGGAAGGTGTGTGTTACTGATCAGGTACACATAGGGAGGTGTTTGTTACTGATCAGGTACACACAGGAAGGTGTTTGTTACTGATCAGGTACACACAGGAAGGTGTTTGTTACTGATCAGATACACACAGGAAGGTGTGTGTTACTGATCAGGTACACATAGGAAGGTGTTTGTTACTGATCAGGTACACACAGGAAGGTGTTTGTTATTGATCAGGTACACATAGGGAGGTGTTTGTTACTGATCAGATACACACAGGAAGGTGTTTGTTACTGATCAGGTACACACAGGAAGGTGTTTGTTACTGATCAGGTACACACAGGAAGGTGTGTGTTACTGATCAGGTACACATAGGAAGGTGTGTGTTACTGATCAGGTACACACAGGAAGGTGTTTGTTACTGATCAGATACACATAGGAAGGTGTGTGTTACTGATCAGGTACACACAGGAAGGTGTTTGTTACTGATCAGGTACACATAGGAAGGTGTTTGTTACTGATCAGGTACACACAGGAAGGTGTGTGTTACTGATCAGGTACACATAGGAAGGTGTGTGTTACTGATCAGGTACACACAGGAAGGTGTTTGTTACTGATCAGGTACACATAGGAAGGTGTTTGTTACTGATCAGGTACACATAGGAAGGTGTGTGTTACTGATCAGGTACACATAGGAAGGTGTGTGTTACTGATCAGGTACACATAGGAAGGTGTTTGTTACTGATCAGGTACACACAGGAAGGTGTGTGTTACTGATCAGGTACACACAGGAAGGTGTTTGTTACTGATCGGGTACACACAGGAACAAGTTGTCGGTAACAAGTTGTAATATTAGTTAGTTGCAGTATGTATGTAGGTACTAGACAACCATTGGCAGCAAATTGGGCTACCGATTTGGCTTTTGATGCCTCCACCCATCGCCTCGTATTGGTACTTAGAGTACCTGAGAGCCACATTGGAAATCAGCTGACGTTACAATCCTCCAGGGCTGCTGTCAGAGGGAACAACGAGGACAGCTGTTCCAGACCCAGAGCCTCGAGGAACCAAGCCCGTTATCAATCATGCAGCAGTTATTTTCAGATGTTATGAGTAGAGACCAAATGTTACATTTCGCCTCAGTCCCTGGAAAAACTAATATCTCTGTGACAGATGGCTTTCCTTCCACCTTTCATACGCTCCTCCATACACAACACACCTGTCCAAGTTCCTGTTAGGAGTGGCTGTACATGTGTGGGGTGGTACCTACTGGATGTGGTTCTTCCCTGATCTCCCCCTCTGTAAAAGTAAAAGTAAAGTCAAAGAAAAGTTCTCAACTTACTTGACAGATTAACGTGTGTCCTCCACTGGCTGTTTCTCCCTCAATGTAGGATATCTCACCTGCACACAAACACAGTATATAGACAAAGAGACAGTGTCAATTAGAAAAGCATGTGTGAAAAGCAGCACTTGCCCCTCCCTCATTACCACCACTGAGGTGCCCTTGAGCAAGGCCCTTAACCCCTTAATGTGTGTGTGAGTGCGAGCAGGGCCCACTTGAAAAAGAGATGGAAATCTCAATGTGATTACCCTGGATAAATAAAGGTTAAAAAAATGTAGCAGTTGTATGAAGTGGGAAAGATTCTTAGTTGGCCACTCTTCTTTCACCAAGTATCCAGTATCTGTCTGTACTGTATGTCTGTGTGCACTTTACCCACGTGTATGTTTCCACATATAAAAAGTAGAGCGCGCACATCCACTCAAAATGCAGGTGCAGGACAAAAGCAATGAAACATATAAAAAGAAATAGCACACTGCTCGACTTGCTCCCAGTTGATTTATTTTTAACGTTTCGGTCAACAAGGACCTTCTTCAGAAATGAAAATGTTTCCACACACACGGCACTGACCTCCTCGCTCTCACCTCCCATCTCCTCCTGTACAGTAAGTGTGTATATGTGTATGTATATGTACATGCGTATGTGTATATATTAAAACTTTGTTTATTTTAGATCCACATTTTTCTTCTCGCCAATTCTCAATGGCTTCCTTGTTTTGCTCAGGAGTATAAACAAACTTTAAATGGCGATTTTTTACCTTTGTTGTCTGCCTTTGTTGACCACAGACCCCCAATTTTGTCCCAGGGTCCCCCACCCAATAAAATGTTTGCTTTTAGATGTTTTATCCTCATGGTTGCCATGGCAACCATTTTACTTTCCACCATAACCTAATTATGTTTGCATCAAATCTCCTGAACCAAACATGATGACAGAAAAGGTGATGTCTACCCCTTATGTTTTCATGGTATGATCCAGTGTAGGAAATTAGCCAGGGGCAAGGGCAAATATGCTCTAATAAATCTCAGAATGCACACAAAAAAACATGATCAAGGGGCAAAAATTAATTTGATAGGCCTAATTGTATTCTCATTAAATTATTTTCATTTGCTTCTCTAACACAATACACTTTTGTAAAACACCCCAAAAAGTGACATGGGCTTGATCTGGGCTTGACCTGGACGCGAAAGTTAAAATAAAATCCATGCCATGGACCAGCAGGGTACAGAGGAGGTCATTTCCATTGTGGGGCACTTCATAATCTCCACCAGCATGACCATGCTGGTCAACCAGCTTCATCAGCATGATCATGCTGGTCCACCAGCTTCACGAGCACAACCATGTTGGGCCACCAGCAATCCCCAGCACAACCATGCTGGTCCATCAACTTCACCAGCATCACCATGCTGGTCCAGCAACTTCACCAGCAAGGCCATGGTGGTTGACCAGCTTCACGAGCAAGCTTTAGCATCAGACCAGCAGCACTAACCAACATAGACCAGCATCAGACCAGCACTAACCAGCATAGACCAGCATAGACCAGCAAGAAATTCAGGCTGGTCTATGCTGGTTTTTTCAGCAGGGCTGTCTGTGGTTCTTCCCTGCTATCTCCCTCTGTCAGTCTGTTTGGAGTGGCTGTACATGTGTGGGGTACCTACTGGCTGTGGCTCAGGAGGTAGAGTGCATCGTCCATTAACCAGAAGGTCGGTGGTTCGATCCCCGGCTCCTCCAGTCCGCATGTCGAAGTGTGCTTGGGCAAGACACTGAACCCCAAATAGCTCCCGACACCGAACCCCAAATTGCTCCCGATAGCTGTGCCAGCACCCTGCGCGGCAGCTGGCCGCCCTCGGTGTGTGAATGGGTGAATGTAGGCACGTTGTAAAGCGCTTTGGACAAAAGCGCTATATAAATGCAGTCCATTTACCATTCTTCCCTGCTCTCTCCCTCTGTCAGTCTGTGTGGGGTGGCTGTACATGTGTGGGGTACCTACTGGCTGTGGTCCTCTCTCCCTCTGTCAGTCTGTGTGGGGTGGCTGTACATGTGTGGGGTACCTCCTGCCTGTGGTCCTTCCCGGCTGTCTCCCTCTGTCAGTCTGCTTAACACAAGCCTCTGGAAGACAAACAAGCCAGTGATTTTTGTCCGATATGATGAGTCAGTCAGATGCAGCAAAAACTTCCCTTGTAGCCGTAGGATACCTCACACAAGGTGTTGAGGATGTAATTACACTGACCTGATTACCCCCCCTCCTCCCCCACGGCAATCATTAAATTGTTCTCATCTTATCTTGTCTTAAATCATCGTTAAGCATCGCGGCTTCCTCATTTTGCAGGACGGTGTCGGTGCAGCCTCGCCTCATCTCATACATTGTTTTCCCGCGGGAGCAGATCACTTTCTGTGGGGCTCGCACAGCCCCACCTGTTCATTCCTCGTCATTACACATGACTGAGTGCACGTTGACAGCGAAGCACCTTCCCTTCATCACGGCTGTGTGCAGACAGGTGCTCGCCTGCAGTTTTAATGACTACAGGAAGAGTGAAGCTGGAGAAAAGATGGACACTAACTAAATTGAATTTCCTCATTTATATGGATAAGCCTGCATAACTTAACCTATGAAATCACTAGTACAGTATAAACCAAAGAGCTAAATATAGATTTATGCAGGCAACGGAACAAGTCAAAATTCAGGTACTGTAGTGTGCTAGTTTATGGAAATAAAGTTACATGAGGTAACAAAAAGAAAGAAAAAGAAAAAAAAAGTAGCTCGCCGAGTAACAATGATTCCATTTACACCTGGCGTTAACATGAGTTTTCTGCCATCAGAATGCAATCAGATTGTACTTGACCACATTAACCTGATTCCATTTACAGCTGGCATTAACATGAGTTTTCTGCCATCAGATTGCAATCTGATGGCAGAAATGGTTGTCCTCAATCCGCATAAAGTTGCTGTATCCAGATTGAGAGGACACATTGCATTTACACTTGTGTTCAATGTGTACACAATGCATCCCTGACCACCTGCGGAGGTTTGGCCGATCAGATTGCAATCCTTCTTCAATGCGTTTTGGGGGTGTTTACACCTGTACTTTCAAGTGATAAAACACAATCTGACTGCAATCTGATCACAGAAAACGCATGTTAACGCCAGGTGTAAATGGCCTCAATGATACTCCATGTGTTTGGGGTTAACAACAGTAGCTGGGCTGTAATCAATCAACAATGTTAATTTCACAGTTAAGCCTCAGTGAAGATGACTATATGAACTGATCTCCACACAGAACTATTGTGGATCTTCCCTCATTACACGACAAATCCCAACTCATAAGGTAGATGGCGCTCACTGGAGTGCAACCGTGAACCGCGTGATGCGGTTCGCGGTCTTAAAGGGATACACACACAAATGCTGCATCAGGTATCAATGGGTTACAGCATTTTAGCTGATTATGGCAACACCATGTGGCCAATCAGTGCTACATTTGTTCAGTTTTCATTGGGGCTGCCCTTCACTGTATCAAAAAGTCTGCTGGCTGCTTACAGTATGTCTCAACTGTAAATGAGCTCACCAGTGCCCCCATAGAGAATGAATTGCAGAAAGACGTTGGCAGCTCCAAAAACGCTATTGGTCTGAATGGCTGACAGGCTGTGCATGACAGCGATGTGTTTTGCAGACAAACAAACACAACTTAATTTTTCCCCCTTTCTGTTTGGGTGTGCCAGCTGCCTGTGTGGGTGGCATTTGCACACCCAGGCACACCCGTAGCTACGCACATGTTATGTACATGATGGACTCTGGTGCAAGCTTGAGACAAAGGCTGAGAGAGAGAGAGAGAGAGAGAGATGTAACTTGCTGTCACCACCTGAGACAATAGGGACATACAATTGATTGATTTATTCATTGTGATTTTGTGATTGGGTATTGTTCAATTTATCACCATTTGAGATTGTCACCGTGTTCTTTGCCAACAGATGCTGAAATATTTCCTGCTGATGAAGCTCATTTGAAGCTAAGGGTTATTATCAGGCATCAGTGTCTGATCTGCTTTTCAAAATAAACAGATCACAGATCAGCCAAATGAAACCAATGTGAAAGAGATTCCGCCATTGTGTTTGTGTGACTTGTGGTGTGTGTGTATATACATATACAGGTTGGTGTGTGTGTGTGTGTGTGTGTGTGTGTGTGTGTGTGTGTGTGATTATGTATTTTTTTGTAACTTATCTTGCTTACGTGTGAACCAACTCTAACCAGGTTCTGCTGAATCCCCACTTTCCTTTAATCTTCACTCTCAGTTTATGCTGAGATGCAGCATTATGCACATCAATCAGAAACACACACACACACACACACACACACACACACACACACACACACACACACACACCAACGCATATATTAAAGATAAAATTAATGATATCAAGCAGAGTTATAAATATGTAGATTATCTTCTTATCCGTTGCAGTCAGTTCTGAGACCACCACGCATGTACCATTATTAGCAATCACAACAAAACTAATTTTGACAGGAAAAACATAGAAACCACACATAGGTAACACTTTAGAACTACACGCTATGAAGCATTATTAGTTCACTGTTAAAACTAGAAGTTCCTTGAGGAACTTTTAGGAGGCCCCGCTGTGGAGGAACCTCTTTAGGTGCTTTGAAGAACCTCCAAGCAAAGGTTCTTAGAAGAATCCATTCTTGGGGTTACCTGAGGAACCGTTTGAAGCTCTTTGAGGAACCTTTCTACCACACAACCCATATGGAAAAGATTTTACTAAATTTGTATATGTTTTACCTGAAACTTGTAAGTAATATGTAAGTACTATATATGACAGTCAAACCAGATATAAGATCCATAGTAAATTTGTGTAAAGTGAAACTTATATAATTTGGTCACTTACAAGAACTATATATGACAGTAAATCTACATACAATATTCTTAGTACATTTGTGGAAAATGAAACTTATATGATTTGGGAACTCATAAGAAATATATATAACAGTAAATCCACATACAAGATCCTTAGAAGATTTGTGTACTATCAAACTTCTATGAGTTGGGCAACCATAGTGAAACCGAAATCTTGCAAGTGTTCAAAAAATTAAGTCATCGTAACATCAGTCCAGTGTTGGGAGTAACTCGTTACAAAAGTAACATATTACATGTAATATATTACTTTTAGCAGTAACTCAGTAATATAACTTATTACTTATAGGATTTCAGTAATATTATACCAGTTACTTTGTCAAGTAACTCAAGTTAAAAATTGAGTTACATTTTATTAAATCAAAGCACATATTTAAAAAAGATACAATCATTTCCTAATCAAACTGTGTGTTGTTATGCAAATAACCACTATATATGACAATAACAAAGGAAAAGAATAACATTTAGAATTTTGGATTGTTAACACTGACTTCAAGGCGGTTTCAATTATTTTTCGGGATGGTTCCGTGGCGGCGATGTCATTCTGCTGCTGCTGTTGTTTTGATAAAAGTAATGCAAAAGTAGTGTAATAAGTAACAAGTTACTCTACACAGAAAGTAATATTGTAAAGTAACTTATTACTTTCAAATGAGAGTAACTAGTAATATGTAGTATATTACATTTTGAAAGTAACTTGCCCAACACTGAACATCACCCATTGATTTTTGGACATCCCAGTTTTGAAGCTGGGAGTGTGGCCATCGCCATCTTGGGGTTCTTGCGCAGCTCGCACGAGACGGCACAAGATCAAGGGTTTCCCACAGAGCCGTAGCTGCATCAGGCTGTAAACATGTTTAATCTAGTTGTAAAGTCAGGCATTTTAACATGGGGGCGAATTGGGAACGATTCCCTTTTGGAGCCAGCCTCAAGTGGCCATTCGAGGAACTACAGCTTTTAGTATCACTTCCGGGGCTCCATCTGCCCAAGCCCGAGCTTGCCACCTGATATTAAAAAAAAAAACGTATAAGACATTATGTACCCAGATAGCAGCTGACTCTGGATCCGCCTCCAAACGGGAAGATCGGTTGGTTAGGTTTAGGCATTAGGAGATTTGTTAGGGTTAGGGTAAGCCAATCAGAGGCAGAATAGGGACGGTCATGCCTTTGCCATCTTAGAAGGCATCAAGGATGGTGAAGGCATGGCTGGGTTTAGCCATGAGGAGTGATGATTGGTTAAGCTTAGGGTAAAATATCAGGGTATAAGCCAATAAGAGGCAGAGTAGGGCGGGTCATGCCTTTGCCATAAAAAAAAATATTGTGCGCAGGACATCCTGCATCTTACATTAAAATAAATGGATGGATGGATGGATAGATAGCAAGATGATATTGATTCAATGTTGGAATTCCATCATAATATTTTTTGTTGGTTGAATATTCAAGGCTATAATAACATTGAATCAATGTTGATAGTCTAATTCTGAAAAGACAACATTGAATTAATATAGATTTTTGGTCAGCTGTATTGCCCCAATATCATGTGTCAGTCTATCCGTCCATTCATTCAACACTTTAACGCAGACCTGGGCATTATGTGGCCCGGGGGACAGACCTGGTCCTCCTGAGGTTCTGCCTGGCCTGGGAGGTCTAAGACAAACCATACCATTTTACTTATGAAACTAGAAAAATCGAATGAGATCACCTTGGCTGTTTGGAGTGATTTTCAAATATAATAAATGCTGAAGAATAAGTGCACAGTATGTTTTCTATCATTTAAGATATATAGAGCATTTGCTCCTAAAATGTGAGAGATCTACATATGTGTGGGGGGAAATGGAAAGTATTGGTTTTAATATTACTGTGAATTATAATGCCGTGATGTATCGTGTCTTTAATGGAATAATGCCAGGACCACACCAGGACTTTTTCTGGACAATTGTTTGTGTGGTCACAGCAAAATTGTGGAAGACGAGGTGTGCCACAGTTATCCACTAAGCTGTCATCCCAGGTGAAGTGGTCTATAAACAAATCATATCAGAACTGAAAAGACAAAGAACACTGGACATAAGAACAAAAAGACCCACAACCTGGCAGCTGCTCACCTTCTATAATAAGATGGTGATGGAGTGGTGATGGATGGATGGATGGAGTGGGTGAGTTTTGCCTAGGTGCACTAACCAAAATTTGGTTAGTGTGGGCCTTAGGGTTTCTGAGATATACACGGTTTTACGGAAGGAAAATGTGTTTGTCCATGCAGGATTGAGTTTATGGATTTGCCTCACAGCTAAGGCTCCAAGCCTTGGGGTACAACATGATAAACAAATTTTATCACCAGATTAAATTATAGAAAACATCAGCATTTATTATAGCCTATTGAAAAACACAAACAGCATTTTATTAAGAAAATTAAATTATATAATTTAACCTGCTGTTATGTTATGTGTAGGACTGGCCATTTTGGGGGAAATATTTTCAGTAAAAATATAGCTGTCAATAAATGAAAATAAATCTCCAAGCATGCCAAAAGATGCAAAAAAAACATTACATGTCCAAAGAGCTTGGTTGACAAATAAAACCAGACAAACAAGCAAACAAACGCACGCACGCACGCGCACGCACGCACGCACGCACGCACACACACACACACACACACACACACACACACACACACACACACACACACACACACACACACACACACACACGCACACACACACACACACACACACGCACACACACGTTATGAGAACATGACAAATGGAAAGATACACACTCACGACACACCGCGCGTTTTCAAAAGAAAAGCCTTTTAGGCCATCTCATTCAATTTGTCTAGCTAGCTAGCTTCATATTAAGTAAAACGGTGTGGTTTGTTAGACCTCAGAGCCATCACTGTAGAATGTTTATGTTGGCAAGTTAAAACCGTCTGTAATAATATGGCTCAGAGTGATTTAAGTTTAATTCAGTTACACTACAGAGCATTTTACGCCTTTATTTTGAAGGGTAACAACGGAAGTCTGGTCCGTGTGTTTGGCTCGCTTTGACAGGACTGTTTGTTTGAATTTGAGCGCCATGGGTAACGTTAGCTGTTCCCAGAGTCCAGAAATGGTTAATACGGCGAAATGGTCGCAGTCTGGAGCCCTTGGGTGAGTTACAACACGATCATGCCTTTATCTTTTATCTGTTTGCAGGATATTGCAGAACTTTTAGTTTGTAGGCTAACCCTTAGCCGCTTAGCCAATGTATTACATTGCGTTTGCCAATTGTTGCTATACTGAGCGCCGGCTAGCAGCGTAAGGCCAGGCCATACTAGTAGTGAAATGATGATGGTGTTCAGACTCTGGGACTAACGCTAATTTGAGTTAGTGTTCTGTTAGATAGTTTTGCTAGTTTGAATATTGAGTAACCTAGTAGCTAACGCCATTACCCCAGTGCAAATGTACCTCGCCTGTTTAGTTTAGCTAGCATGTTGAGCTAGCTCAAGTCTACTATAATGTACTGATGTCGTCCATGTAAAAGAGCATGTCATTGGCCATAATTATTAAATTGTATGTTTGGGAACCATTGATAAGCAGGCATATTAGAGAAGTCAGAAGATAAGAAACCGAGGTGAATTTAGGATTGGCCGCTTTCAACTAAATAGCCTGTGTTTTTTCTTTGTTCTTTTTCCCACTGTTCTCTTGACCTACAGTGTAAAGGGCAATTTACTGTGATTTATGATGTCGCCACTGACCATGATCATATTCTATCAATGGACATTGATGAGAGAATTAATTAATATGATCATGGTTGGTGGCAAGCATCATAAATCACTGTACTATAAACTGCCCTTAACACCAACATCACTGATTACCTGTTACATTATTATTTTTTAATTACATATACAGTCTACTGTACATATACAGTAGACTTAGTGTAATCAAGTTATAGTTTGTATTGTACAATGCATCCTGGTATACTGTGCTTTTTTGCTGATTTGCTACGTTGTCGTTTGGTATCCTCAGGAACACAGGAGTCCTGTTGCTGACATCTCTCCAGAAGGTGACGGAACAGACCGAACAAATTCCATAGGCTAGCACAACAAAGGTAATATGACCACACTGGAATTTATACTCAAGCTTAAAGTCGAACTGAACCTGTTCGTCACGTGCATAATGAGTCCGTTTCAGACTGAAAACATAGTTTGTCTAAGATGACAGGTTGAGAGGCGGGTCATAGTATCATGTCGATGATTTTATTTGACAATTCTGTGGACTGGATTGGGCTTTGGCTAATCCTGGCGTGTTCCGCCTCCAAATCGAGTGGGATTCAGTTGTGTTGTGGCGCTCCCCTCGGGAAGAGCCTTTTGACGGGAGGAGTGGATGTCAGCGACCCGCAGGCAGCCAGCTGCCTTCGTGTTGCCGAGCGGAGAGTGCAGCACGTCGGCCTGGAATCTCCGAGGTGCAACCCCTGACAACCAAGCTCTCGGATGCGCGCGCCATTATCGTTGCTGTAACGATACAATATCCCTGGAATGCGCGTTTTAACGAGCCAGTTACATTTCTTTGCATTCTTAGAGATTATAGTTTTTGTTTTTTGTTCATGTTTCTAACAATTGGCCAAGTTAGTAGTTAGTTTATGGGATAGGAATTCTGCCAGATGAGAGGCACTAGGCGCCATTTTCGACTTCATTTGGAAGAGAAAATTATCCAGAAATGAAGATTTGATTGACAGCTGCATGTCGTGATATGATTGGTTGAAATGGGGTAGAAATTTGATAGTAGGCTACTGGGTGACGTCAGCAAACTGTAAATTACTGTTATCAATGAAATCTTGAAAAACGAACTTTTGATGTGAAAAAGTGTGAAAAACTAAAGAAATTAGATTGTTGTGATTTGTTTTGCATACATTATTAAATAGGTGCACTGCATACCCAGGTATTTGAACTAAAATAAAAGAAAAGTCATTCTTGGGTTCAGCTCGACTTTAAAGGAGAAAGTCACCAAAAACAAGGCTGATTTATTTTGGACATGATCTCACACATCTGAAAACTGGAAACAGTTTTCCAGACATTCATTTAGTTTGACAGTTATTTATTTAGGGTTGATTTGAGTTAAGTTGTGGACCATTGATGTAATTTGTGCATGAATGACAACACTGGTCCACAACTTAATTGAACTGCCTGTTGTCATGTACAGTGTAGCGGTAGATTCCCTGACTACCAACACGAGGGTCGCAGGTTCGCGGTCCCCGTGTTACCTCCGGCTTGGTTGGGCGTCCATACAAGCACGATTGGCTGTGTCTGTGGGTGGGAAGATGGATTAGTTGTATGTGTACTCGTCACTGCACTAGCGCGTCCTCTGGTCAGGGCAAAAGGGATCTGGTGGGAATAGCGTGATCCTCCCACGTGCTACGTCCTGCCAGGGCAACAGGGGGAAATTGGCCAAGTACAATTGGGGAGAAAATATGGTGGGGGGGAACAGAAAAAACAACAAATATGTTGCTGTTAGCCATTTCCACTCATATTTCCATTGTTTTTGCCCATTTACAAGCTATGCATGCAGTCTTAGATTGTACAACACTTGCATATACCATTTAAAATGAACATGATGGTCATTAAAATATCATATTTAATCCTGTTTTCAACAGGCATAAAGGAAAAGAAACTTATGCAACTGCTTTACAATGTCAGAGGCCAACGTGTTTCTGTATGTTAGTAACATTATTGTCGCTAATCCTAATTTTCCCTTTCACCAGAGGCTACGGCCGTAGAGAAAATACTTTCAGAATCAGAGAGGGAGAGCTGCAGAGCTTGCCTGGACTAGAATACCAGAAGAGAGTCCCTGGTGAAGTGCCTCAAATGTGCCTGAGGGAGGATGTGGGCAAACCAGTCAAAGAGCACCTCGTAAGTTTGATTTTGTATTCAGCTAAAATTCAACTTGATGAAAAATATTCACTATGACTTATTTATGGTGATTTGTTATATTTATACCCCAGTCAATGGTTTATCACAGATCAGATACTGTTGTTCTTTCTCAAGGCACTTTATTTTTAATTTTATTTTGTTCTTGCGATCTATGGTTCATGATCACAGTGTTGTTGGTAGGCCCTTGCACCCATATAAAGTTTTAATCCTGGTTATTCTCTATTCCACACTTGTTCTCACTAGGACCCCTGCAGATCCTGTTCTTGTGGCTACATGAAGAACATAGCCGTGGCTCCATCCCCGACCGCCAAGAACCGAGGTGTGTTCGTTGACGACCGCTGGACGTCTCTTCTCACCTCAACAACCAGAACCTGCAGATTCTACTTGAGCAACGTGGGTGCGCGAGTAATTCCATTTCTCTTTCCTGGATTTTTGTGAAAAGTGTTTGCTACACACCTGGAATTCAATGGAGCAGTTGAGATCCAGACGAAGAGTGCATGCAGCATGTACGCACCTTCAAGCTTGTGCACTAGTTCAGAGCTTTAAAGGAGAATTCTGGTTTTTTACCCCGGACCTTATTTCCAGCTTAAAATATGATGTTTTACTCACCCAGATATTTTTGGTTTCTTTCGGATATTCAGGTCCGAGTTAGGGCTGTGCGATTAATTGATTTTGAATCGTAATCGAATTAATTAGTTAGGACGCTGTTAAAAAAAATGAAAATCGTAAAATCGTTTATTTTTATTTTTATTTTTATTTAATTTTCACTTTAACTAGGGTAAGTACGTTACGCGGGGCGGCTCTCTCTCATGTACGCATGCTGCTACTTGTCCATTCTCACCGCTGTAAAGTCTCTCCAGAGGCTGTGATACTGGCTACTAAAAACAGCAGCACAATGGACTTATTTCAACACCTCCGACCAAAAAGCAGCTTGTTGCACTGCAGGCTGTAGCCTACAAGATAACGATTGCCACAACACACTCACGCGCGCACACGAACACAGACATTATCACCGGACGATGAAACGTTGCCTTTACAGTTCACATAATAACAAAACAACACGTGAGGCCACCGAGTACTGATAGATTGGCTGTATTCATGGCTGCCTCAGCTGACTCACCTGTCCCTGTGTGTCTGAATTTCCCCCTAACTGCTATCGCAGTTCCACGCATTCCTGTTGTGACTTTGTGTTATTCTAGTACAGATATAACTCCGAGCACGGGTGGTCGCTTAGACACTAATATAATTATCTCACGGAGGAACACGCAAATCCACCAGTGTCAAGTTAGCAAGCAACAGCCAGGAAGTTAAGCATAGCAGCGGCAAGCTAAAACAGGAAGTTGAGTTGTTCTACCTTCAGAGTAAAAGCGTAAATTGTCAATTATGGAAAAAAGGGGGGAAAAGAGCTCTGCAGGGCAACAAATGTTTAGAGAAGTATAATAAATCGAAATCGAAAATCGAGTTTTGAGAGAAAAAATCGTCAATTTTAGTTTTAGACAAAATCGCACAGCCCTAGTCCGAGTAGAGTGCTGGAACTGGCCAAAACGGGGCATATGTAGTACACACTGTAAAGAACGTATTTTCTGCAACATAGCGGTTCATATCCTCATAATATCTTCCATAAATGAATGTGAATCCATCTATTCTCCTCCGGGCAGCCTCAATATCCTCATCCGGGGTCTGTGAATCCAACTCTTGCTCAAGTCCCGCTGAAGTCTCGTGAGTTTCCTGCTGACTACTTTGTCTACCAGGGAGTCACCGCGCACCGGTGCCATTTCCTGAAAAGAGCGGACGACGAGGAGAGAGGAACAACAGGCCAAGGACGAACAAGCTGCTGCACGGCCGAGAACAAATGGTGACTGGTGGTGATGTTCCTGTGGACGCTATAACCCTATGCCCACAGACGAGGAATGCCTCTGTTGGATTCACAGACCCCGGATGAGGAAACCGAGGCAGCCCGGAGGAGAATAGACGGATTCACATTCGTTTATGGACGATATTATGAGGATATGAACCGCTACATTGCAGAAATTGTTAGTTACAGTGTGTACTTTGTATGTCCCGTTTTCGCCAATTTTGGACTGTTCCAGGACTCTACTCGGATCTGAATATTTTCTATGGGGATCCGAATGATACCAAAGTTATCTGGGTGAGTAAAACATCATATTTTAAGCTGGAAATAAGGTCTGGGGTGTAAAAAAAAGGAATTCTCCTTTAACGTGGACACGGCTGGGAGCTACGTAGCTATGAACATTTCAGCGAAAAACATTGTGTAAAGGACGTCTTTTTCAAGTCAACTTGGCATCTAAGGGCTTTCAGACACTTGGATTACGAGAAAGTTTGAAAGTTGGTCACATCCACTTCAATGTTGGCCCAATGGATAGAGAAGCGAGCTTGTGACCGGAAGGTCGTCGGTTCAATATCCGGGATCGTCAGGATAAATCTGGGTGGGGAAAGTGAAAAGGCAGCACTTGCCCCTCCCTCATTACCACCACTGTGGTGCCCTTGAGCAAGGCCCTTAACCCCAACTGCTCCAGTGGAGCTGATCAGTGGCCAACAGATCAGTACTGGACAGCTTGTACTGGTCAGCTTCCAGGTGTGTGTGTGTGTGTGTGTGTGTGTGTGTGTGTGTGTGAATGTGACAGGACGCTCTTGAAAAAGAGAGCATTGCTCTCAGTGAGACTACCCCTGTATAAAAGAAAGAAAATAAATTGTGTCGGCTTCAGGAATGTTTTGTGGACTAAAAAACTTCACCTGACCTTCCACTGGCATGTGGGTGAGTAGATAATGACAATGATAATGTCAACTGTCCTTAAGTGTCCTTGGGCATATCATTTGTGACATTCCCTAATCCCCTTTTAGCCATTTATTTAGTCAGAATTTTTTCAAATGAATGTACTGTATATTCATTATCAATTTTGTGTAATTTAAATGTATTAGTAAATTATCTGCCAATTCCTAGTTACTAACAAACTTTCATGTCTCATCTATTTACTCGTTGATTTTGTGTGGTGTCATACATTGCAGTTGCTCCAAGTGTGAAAAGAACACTGTTGCTATTCACCTTATATAGCCAAGCCCACTTGACCCATCGTATCACGACTTACTGTTCAAAATGCTTGCTATTTTACCTGCTCAAACTAGTCTGACTTACATTATGAGTCAAACTAGGTGTATGAGTCACAGGAAGTGTAAATACAATCGGAACTTCCGATTGTATTTACACTTCCTGTTAGTCTCTCAAGCCAGACGGTCTCTTCTACATAAGGTGAATAGTTGTATGAAAAGCACAAATATTATTAATATTATTATCATTATCATTATTATTATTATTAACAACGTTTTTGACAACAGAAACCTGTATGAAATTGTATAAATAAAGTATATATTTTTTATACTGCTATGGTAATTTTCATTGTCGGACATGTAAATTTTTTATAAAAAAAACATAAAGAAAGTATATTTTACCATACACTTAACATACTAAAAACATATATATAATGTATATGTTTTTTTATACCTATATGGTAATATTAATTGGCTGACATATAACAATCTTAGAAAAAACATATAAAGAAAGCATACTTTTCTTTTAAATTAAATGCATTTTACATACAAAAAACATAGATATAATGGTATATATTCATCTATAAAAAGCATATGTCTCATGTAATTGAAAATTACAAACATTATATTGAACATGTATGGAAAAGACAATTTCCCATGCACTTTCCTTATATGCTACATACATGATGTTTACTTGATTTATATATAATTACCTTAATTCTCTTATATGAGAAGAATATGAAAGGGGCCACTTTCAAGAGTTTACATATAAGACATACAATACATATAAAACATAAAGATTTGCTATTGGAGGCAACAGGACTTCATATATGTTTCTTCTATTTGTTTTTCCATATGGGAAGTTACTTTAACTACCAGCAAGTACAGATATTTCCGTTATCGCCCAAAGCTAGCAGGCTAACGTAAGCAAGGGTGATGTGTCAAGTGACTTTCCTCCACTTGGCCAAAGCTCGAGCCACCCACTCTGCATCTGCCCTCAAAACTATCATGACAAAGTATTGCTGGAAATGGACTATAACAGCTGATGACATTAATATACAGTATTTTGTTTGCATTTAGATGGCATGGATGACAATGCCTACCTTCTCAATGGACAATGGAGGACTTCCTCATCAAGCACTTGTCTTCTTCTCATTGCTAGTGTATCTTGTCTTCTGACTGCCCTCTACTGGAGGGCAGCCTTTAGCCTAAAGAGTAAAAATCCTTGAGGACCCTTAATTCAAAATGGGTTCTTTGAGGAACCAAATTCATACTGAGTAATGAGTAAAGGTTCTTGCGGGAACCTCTAAGAGTATTGAGGAACTTCTGAATTATTTGGGGAGACCTATAGGTTCTTGGAGTAACCTAGAGGTTCTTCAAGGAACAGAGTGTACATTTTAGTAAATACGTAAAGCCTCCCTCCAGTGTATTTTGTCATTTGTAAGAAATTTCATAGGCTGTTTCTGAACATGCCCTGAATGTTGATTAGCCACACTGTTCGCCAAATATATTTTGACAAATAACTTCATTTTGTGTTCAAGTGAGAGAGAAAAAATTGCTGAAATGGGAAGATGACGTATGACTGAACTATAGTCGTACTTAATGACAATTCGATTCTGACTGAGGGCGAGCTGGCATGTTAACTATAGCTGTTAGCTACGTTAGCTAAGCCTGCTGTTGTAACCCTGTTTGTCGGGCTCAAAACGCCACCACTGAGTGAACAAAACACTGGAGCATTTTGACACTCTTTCCATTAAGCCCATCAGTTTTGAAATCTGTTGCCCGGTTGTTATCTTGGCAATAATGCAATATTCCATGCAGCTATATTGCTCGAGTGACATCACACGTATATTTGTGAGTGTGTAGGAGTTTCTGTGTGTCCTTCCTGTTTGCAGCTCATACGCTGTGCAAAGCTTTAGGTTTATGTTTTATGTCCATTGTGTCACTTGCATTGGAATTCTGCATCCAAAATGAACCCATCCATATATGAACAGCATGTTAATTGTTTTGATGCTCAGACTAATTGGTCCACTTCCTGAACCAAACTGAGTCCTGGGAGGCCGAGGCCTGAGATACTAATACCATCTGCTTCTGGAACACCCTCTTGTCTGGATCAGCTTGTCAATCTGCCTGGGGAAACGAACACACACAGACACACACACACACACACACACACACACACACACACACACACACACACACACACACACACACACACACACAGACACACACACACACACACACACACACACACACACACACACACACACACACACACACACACACACACACACCTCTCTCACTGTGATTTCTGCCTTATTTTCCAGCATCTGGCTCGGATGTCATCACATTAGCAGTCTTCTCTTTGTCCAAGGAGGCAAAGTGAACGTCACTTCCTGCTTCAGCAGCACTGTACTTCCTGCTTCAGCAGCACTGTACTTCCTGCTTCAGCAGTCTCTGGGAAACATTGCACTAGACGCAGGGGTGCCCACACTTTTTCAGCTTGGGAGCTACTTTTAAAATGACCAAGTCAAAGTGATCTACCAAACATATTTATTTATATATATATACAAACTTGGCTGCCACAGCGAGATCTGACTGGCGCACCTGTACGTCAATCAAGTGGCAAATGGGCCTATTAGCCTATCATCCATCCTCACTACGGCACTATGTAAACCCCCCCCCCCCCCCCCCCTGTCCCCTCAATGCCATGCGATCTACCACACTACCTTCGCGATCGACCGGTCGATCGCGATCGACGTATTGGGCACCCCTGAGAGAGAAACAGGCTAGATGAAGTGGTGGTTGCGTGGTTCTTCTCTTATATTTTTCTTGATACTAATAGGTTTATGCTGTGGGTTGTTATGCATTCATCCTTTGTCAGTGGGGGAAGCTGGTATGTTGATTTCTCTTTGACAGTGACTTTTTGATCATGTATTTTTCATATTGATCGAATAATTAATTGAACTGTATGCATAATGGATTTCATTGTTTACTTGTGCTTTGAGCAGCAACACAACGCTGATGATCTTATTGCTGAAACGCTTGTGCTCTACAGTATACTGCGGATTCAATTAAAAGACAAAAGGACATTATGGGTGCTGGCCTTTCTTTCTTCGTTTATAATCTTTGGCCGTGCACCTAAGGAGGATTCATTATGGGTGCTTTCTTCATTTATTCATCTTTGGCTGTGCACCCAGGAGGATTTTTTTTTCTTTTTTGATGGGCAGAGTTTGGACATTATAATTGAATTAGTCGCTTTAAATGTGTGTAACTGCCTGCTGAGTGCCTGAAGCCCTTTCATTTCAATAAATTGCATTCCACTCTCTCTTTACCTCACATAGAAGAGGGTGTCAAGTTCAAGGGATTTCTTTCCCTCCAGCTTACATGGACCTGAGAGATCAAAAGGCCACATTATATCATCTTCATATTCCCTCACTTCAATCACTTCTGTCCTCGAGCAGCTAAGGCTCAAAAATGTTCTCATTAAAAGACAAAATGAAGAATTTGTGGGTTCACAGAATCATCAAACAAGCTAATATGTAGTCTTTTATGTTGTTTATTAGGACAAATGTGCAAATACATTTTGTCTTTAGCTGTCATGCAACTTTAAAACACCTTGAAACATGATCAACTATGCTCACCTTGTCCTCCTAGTCTGAACATGCCCTAAGGCCATGTTCAGACTAGGAGGCCAAATCAGATTTGTGAACTTTAGTGACCTATTAATGACTTTATCCAGATTGGTTTTATGAGTTTTATGAGTCTGGTCGCTCCAAGTCTGATTTGTGTCACTTGTCCCTTGGAGGTAGTTTCCAGTCTGCTTTTGACTGATGTGCCTTCAGTGCGGACGCGCAGATCCATCAAATCTGATTTGAACGTCACTCGCAACTCTTCATCAAATGCTTCTGCGCAGGAAAACCACGTCACCAACGTACGTATTTACTGACGCCCACGTCGTTACCATAGCAACCCATGCAGATAGGCTGTTTAGGTCTGGACACACAGATCGGACTTGAAAATCAGATTTGTGGCAGTGCGGACACACTCCCAAATCAGATTTGGGAAACCAATCAAGATAATGATGATTAATGACTTTAGCAGCAAATCAGATTTGCCTGTAATGTGAACATGGCCTTAGTGTCCTTCATGTCCTCCTGTGTTATCTTTATTTTGAATCAGTGGTTCAAAGCTTATAGACACGTCTTCCTCTTCTTCTTCTGTCCTAAAATGATCTTTACCTGAGTCTGTAACCACGTTTCCACCTTGATCCTTTTGTCACCATTTAGAATTTTATGCAAAACCTTTTTTTTTGTCATCAGCTGAGTTGAGCCCAATATCATCTCAACCAAACTGCACAACACATAATTCAACTTCCACTTCCAATATCACACCTATTATTCTGAGCTTTTTTTAAGTCAACTTAAAATTGAAAACTCCCACAATACTTGTTCATACAGTATGAATAGGTCAGCTGTTGGTTTAGATGCTATAGGCCTATGGTAGACTAAATGTACAGTACTGCATTTATATAGCAAATAGTGCTTTTATCCAAAGTGCTTTACAATGCCTACGGTACGACAAAGCATAATTCATCTTCCACTTCCAAGATCACAGCTATTATTCAGAGCTAATGTGTTTTTTGTTGTTTTTTACATTAAACTTTCAACCAAAGTCTGTTGCACACCTGAGAAGTCTTGTGGCAGGTGCGTAGGTGGAGTAGAATCACTTAGAAAAATAATGGACACCCGCACACTGTCTTCACTTGCTCAAAATTGGAAAATGTAATACGCAGCGTTTCGGTACAAGACCTTTTTCAAGTATATGCTGACAGGAGGAAATAGAAAACATTATATACAGGAGTCTGGCTTCACAGTGACCATTCATTACAGACATCATATCAGTGGCAAACGCCTTCACCTTGTGGCTCACAGCCAGCTCCTCCTTTAATTACACTAATTACAGTTGTTGATGCCTTCATGTATTTGAATTGCTACTTTACTGACAGTCTTAAAAAACCCATATAGACCTAGGCTACAATTGAGGTCTTGTAATTGAAGGAACGTTGAGAACGTTGTGTATTACATTTTCCAATTTTGAGCAAGTGAAGACAGTGTCCATTATTTTACAGTAAACTTAAAATTGAAAACTCCCACAATACTTGTTCATACAGTAGGAATAGGCCATCTGTTAGTTTAGATGCTACATACTGTATGGAAAATAGACTGCATAATAGCGCTAATAAAAGTGCTTTACAATGCCTACATTTTAGCTTGACCAAAAAAATTGGTAAATTTTAAGTCAAGTTAAACTTTACTGTCCCTGTGGGGAAATACATCCTCTGTATTTGACCCATACCTTCCTAGAACTATAGGAGCAGTGGGCAGCCGCAGTGGGCAGCCGCTGGGCAGCCGCAGTGCAGCGCCCGGGGACCAACTGCAGTTCAGTTGCCATGTGTCTTGGTCAGGGGCACTGACAGGAGTATTAACCCTAACATACAGTACATGTATTTAATGGTGGGAGGAAACTGAAGCAGCCAGAGGAAACCCACACAAACACGGGGAGAACATGCAAACTCCACACAGAAAGGACCTGGGACGGCATGGCCGTTAAAATATCAGGCACCCCTGCACCTTGCCTGCACTAAAATGTTCTTGATGTAGCCAGTTCACTGTCTGTGCCGGTGGGGCTTCAAGGTATTTGCGCTTGTTACACTAAAACACACTGTGAGAGAGTGAGGGAGAGAGCAAACGAGTGAGAGAGCATAAAAACACACTGTGAGAGAGTGAGGGAGAGAGCAAACGAGTGAGAGAGCATAAAAACACACTGTGAGAGAGAGTGAGGGAGAGAGCAAACGAGTGAGAGAGCATAAAAACACACTGTGAGAGAGAGTGAGGGAGAGAGCAAACGAGTGAGAGAGCATAAAAACACACTGTGAGAGAGAGTGAGGGAGAGAGCAAACGAGGGAGAGAGCATAAGGCAGTGAATGAGTGAGGGAGAGAGCAAACGAGTGAGAGAGCATAAAAACACACTGTGAGAGAGAGTGAGGGAGAGAGCAAACGAGGGAGAGAGCATAACGCAGTGAATGAGTGAGGGAGAGTGACTGATCAATACAGCAAATGAGTGAGTGAGCTGACCGCACAATTTGAGAAAGATAGGCTACAGCTTGATCAAGATCATGTTCAATCAATTATTACAGAGCAAAATGATACACGTCCATTATTTAAATAATCCACTTATGAGAAAATGCTCTTTGGTGATATTGATTGTGAGGGAAATACAATTAGGCCTTGTCTAACCAGGTGGCAAATTAGACTCTGCTATTAGCGGGTCCTTAGCTGAAATGAAAAGTGTTTCTGTGTGAAGTTAATGATCAGTCTGAAGTTAATAATATCACTTAGCTTAGAGGTTGTCAGTCTTCATCCAGATGCTGGTTTTTAAATCCATCCACACGTGCTTCTGTTATTCTCACTGCAGACATTCATGTAGCGTCATTAGTGTTTACTTCAGCTGTTAGGACGTTACAATCACCAATATGATCCCCATCAACAAGCAGGCATCGTTAGAATGGTCTCGAGCGACATAAACGATATCAATCACAATAAAAACATACCCAACTCCGACGCAATGTTGTTTTCCAACGATAGGGCACAAGAGTATCCCCAAATATTGTGTCGTTTCCAATACCAAGCCCTTATTCACATGCCAGAGCCAAAGCCAAATCTCAAAAACAGTCTTCTTCAGCTGTGTCATTTCTGGTTTCAACTGCTCCACAGCGCCGGATGCATCGGTTGCGAGCTCAGTGGTTGGGAGGGTGTACTGCACTGTTTGCAATTTTTTAGCTTAGGGTGTATTCACACCTATCTCGTTTGGAGCAGTTGTTCCGAAACAGAGAGCATTTTCCCCCTTGGTGCGGTTCATTTGGGGGAGTGTGAACACAGCAATCGCACTCGGATGCGGGACAAAACAAGCGGACCGAGATCGCCAAGAAAGGGTGGTCTCGGTCCGCTTTAAACGAACTCTGGTGCGGTTCGTTTGTGGTGAGAACGTGAGCCGACCTCGATCCGCCACAACAGCAGTAAACGGTGCGCATTTTTGGATAAACCAGCTGCCGTAGTCAGCTGCGCTGGCCTGAAGAACGAACATTTTTATCGTTTAAAAACAACATCTTTCAGATCCTGTTCTGGCGACTTGTGACTTGCATCGATAAACTTTGGGGGATTTTTGGATCATCACATCAGCAGTTTGAACTCAATCAACTTACCTCGGACCATGGGAAGCAACGTTAATGTGTTGAATCTCTACGGATTTTGCCTGTAAATTGTGTGCGGTGTGCTGCTGCGCAGCGCGTGCTGCTGGCTCCCTCTCTCCCTCCCTCTCTCTCTCTCTCGCTCTCTCTGGTCTCCATTCAATAAATGAAAACAAATCGTGGTAATCAGAGCCAGCCTTCTTTGTGATAAGATTGTCTGGTTCAATCAGACAATCAGACTGATTGCATGTCTTCCTCGAAATGTCCGTTATTATTAAATTATTTATTAATATTTTATTCCTGACAGGAGAGGTGTTCATATAGCCTATGTCTCGGCTAATCCTCATCTCCGTGATAGTAGCCTAATAGCAGAATTTGCGAGGGTCTTTGATCTTCTATCTCCAAATTCCCGATAGCCTAAATAGGCTAAATAAATACATAGGCTTACATAGGCTACATAGCATACATTAATAAATAAATAAAGAACTTTCTCCCTCTCTCTCTCTCCCGATCCCTCCCTCTTTCTTTCTTTCTCTCTCTCTCTCTCTCTCTCCTCGCACGGCGGACGCCCGACATAGCCTAAAATGTCGGTCTAACAAAACGCATTTTTATAATCATATAGGAAAATCTCTGGGAATTATTTTGTCCATCCCGAGAGGCTATTAGCCTATCAGAGTGTCTGCTGGCCAATCCAGGAAGTTTGACAATACTATTTGGACCGTTTCATTTGTGGCTGTGTGAACACAAACGAACCAAGGCACAAATGTATCAATTAAGTACCTGAATCGGAACAAAGCAAACGACCTACAGGTGTGAATACACCCTTAAACTTCGGCTCTGGCATGCGAATAAGGGCTCGGTATTGGAAACTACGCGATATTTTGGGGATACTACATTATTACACTACAAAATGGTAGGTAAATGTTGCTTATACTTATTCAAGTGCACTGATGAGGTGAACCCAAGTTTTATTGATTTCCCTTATTAAATATATCCCCATCACATAGGACAAGATGCAGATCAAGAGACGGAGACGAATTGGAGGAAGAATTTTAAATTAAAACGATTAAAATGTGGATTGTACAAAAAAGGGGCTGCAAGGAAGATATGACCCAAATATTTTGTACATTCCCAGCACCACTTTTTCATCATCGTCAACATCGGCTGTGCCTCAAACAAGTCCTTCAAAGCTCGTCAAAGCAGATCCCAGAGATGTGTGCCACTTTTCAGCCTCATTTACATGTGTTTATTTATGTATGATTAGCAGAAAACAGGCTGTGAATGATGTGTTATCAAATCAACTCGGCATCTCAGGGCTTGTGGAGACTGATTACGCCAGTAAGGTGAGCCCCCCCCCCCCACACACACACCTTCTCCCTGTTGTTTTTCTACCTTTTTGCTCGTGACCCTGTTCACACTGAGCACACAGCTCTACTTGACCCTGTTCACACTGAGCACACAGCTCTACTTGACCCTGTTCACACTGAGCACACAGCTCTACTTGACTCTGTTCACACTGACCACACAGCTCTACTTGACCCTGTTCACACTGAGCACACAGCTCTACTTGACCCTGTTCACACTGAGCACACAGCTCTACTTGACCCTGTTCACACTGAGCACACAGCTCTACTTGACCCTGTTCACACTGAGCACACAGCTCTACTTGACCCTGTTCACACTGAGCACACAGCTCTACTTGACCCTGTTCACACTGAGCACACAGCTCTACTTGACCCTGTTCACACTGAGCACACAGCTCTACTTGACCCTGTTCACACTGAGCACACAGCTCTACTTGACCCTGTTCACACTGAGCACACAGCTCTACTTGACCCTGTTCACACTGAGCACACAGCTCTACTTGACCCTGTTCACACTGAGCACACAGCTCTACTTGCCTGATGCAGCCGGTCTCCATTGGCCCAATCCCACCGCAGCTAGTAGCGCGGTCCCGCTCCGCTCGACTCGACTTTTGGTCTCATCCCACCGGTATAAACCGGCCCAGCTCGGTTTGATTTGGGGCTGAGCTGGGCTACTTTTAGTACCTGCCTCGTCGGGGTTCTATTCTGCCAACCCGGGTCCATACCGTGACGTGAAAACATTGTAGGCGACTGATTGGTCAGGCAGAATCGTGTTTACTCTCTATATCCTACTGACTGTCAATGCAGCGCTGCATACCAGTTTATTTACCTTCTCTTCTCTTC
>NC_139651.1:13919818-13962318 GCF_964638095.1 Poromitra crassiceps | reverse complement strand
TGTACTCTGTTTGCTATGTGCTGTTTATGTGCCATGTGTCATTCTCAGTTGCTGATCATCATCGCTGAAGCAGTTGTTTTCGCCCCACCTCCTCCCCTGACCACCACCATCGTCATGACTCCTGATAGAAGAATTCCCTATGGGGGATTTCCTATCCTATTCTTCACTGACGACACCCTCTCATCATCTCAGGAGAGCGTCATCAAATCATGGAGTCATACGCCAAAATTAATTTGTTGTATCATTAAAGGGATACACCACTTTTTTTGAAGTTTAGCTCATTTGCCACATCTCCCCCACATAGCCAAGATACCCCCTGCCTTTACCGGCATTGTCCAAGCAGTATACAGTAAGATACAGTCGTGAAGTTAGTAATTATCGCCATAGAATGGAGGCCAATGGTATCGCTGTTAAAAATCCGCTAAAACACACATCTCACGGTGCTAAAATACATGTTGTGCTTCGGGGAGTCACCTCACGATGAAATATCAATCCAAAATGCACATAGCGGTGTCTTTGAAGGAAAATAGACAGACGGCACTACTTTCCAAACATGGCCGCCGGGCGCCTGCCCACTGATCTCACACAGCGCCTCAAGCACCATGGAAACCAATGTAACCAAAACAAAGGACAACTACGATAACTACTAATCATGGCGGACTTCGTGAGAGAGGATGATGACGATTACTACTGGACAAACCAAGACCCCGAACCTTATCTATTTGAACCAGAATATACTGAGGAAGAACTACAGGCTTTAGAAGCAGAGCGGGCAAGATGAGAGGCTGAGGCAGCCGAGCGGCCGAGGGGAGAGAACGAACCGGGATGGACTGGTGGTGTAGATGTGGAGCATGCCGGCTGTCTTTTTTTTTACTTCCAAAAACACAGCATTTTGGATTGATATTTCATCGTGTGGTGAGTCCCCGAAGCACAACATGTATTTCAGCACCGTGAGATGTGTGTTTTAGCGGATTTTTAACAGCGATACCATTGGCCTCCATTCTATGGTGATAATTACTAACTTCACGACTGTATCTCACTGTATACTGCTTGGACAATGCCGGTAAAGGTAGGGGGTTTCTTGGCTATGTGGGGGGGATGTGGCAAATGAGCTAAACTTAAAAAAAAGTGGTGTATCCCTTTAAAGCTTGTTATACTTTCTACTAGTCTCTCATGATTGAATTAGCACTGGGTCGCTGAAACACGTCCTTTGATGTACTGACCCAGTGGTCATTAAAAGGAAAAAAGGGAGATTATTTTGAGTGCTAGAAACTAGCAAAGATAACTCTTCCCTTGCACTTGCACTTGCACTTGCACTTGCACTTGCACTTGCACTTGGGCGTAAGATATGGCCGCTAATCTCCCGATCTGATCCTGGCCTGTGGCACAAAAGATTGTGTGTGTTCAAATGACTTACAAGAGTTCTGAGATTTGTTTCAGGAGACAACTGCATTTAAATTCTGTTTTCTGAATTTGTGTGGAATGATTGGATTTATTTAAGTTGAAAACTGATGATAGAAATCAAACTCTTGATGCGCTTAGCAAGTTTTTATCCGATTAAAACCACATTGCAATTGAAAAATCCTAGATATTTTGTTTTCTTTAAGATTCTAAGAAGTTAGACTCGAGACTGACTTGGCGGGACATTACCGACGTTGACGTGGTCACACGTCTACTATGACCACTCCAATACGAGCATAATATAGGTCAACTTTTCTGACGACCTGATATTTTGTCCCTACTAATTATTAATTCAATTTGTTTGAATAAACCAAAGGGTTAACTCCCTCACTCCTGCCCCTTAATCCCTCTGACGGCGTATTGTGCACCATGAGGTATACAAACTGGAAGAATGCACTGGTTGATTTTGACAAGCACAAACAGTATGCCTACAGCACGTCAAAGTCCAAGAAGCAACACCAGTGAGGCCATTTACACCTGGCGTTAACATGCCTTTTCTGTGATCAGATTGCAATCAGATTGTGTTTTATCACTTGAAATGCCAGGTGTAAACACCAACAAAATGCATCGAAGAAGGATTGCAATCTGATCGGCCAAACTACCTCCGGAGGTAAGTAAGTAAGTAAAACTTTATTTATATAGCACCCTTCTCAACACGAATGTACGGAGTGCTTAACAATTTAAAGCAACATTTACAAAATATAAGCACAATATATAAATATAAAACAGGGGACATAAAACAGAGGAAATAAAACAGACTTATGGTACATAAATCAACACATCAAAATTACATAAAATCACGACAAATCAAAAGCCTGTCTAAAAAGGAGAGTTTTTAATTGTACTTTAAAAATCTCCACTGAGGCGGAGGCTCTCAGGTCCTGGGGAAGAGCATTCCAGAGCCTAGGGGCCACAGCCGCAAAAGCACGATCCCCCTTTGTAGTCAGCCTGGTTCGAGGCACTCCCAAGAGGCCTAGCTCAGAGGACCTCAGGGCCCGATTTGGGGAGTATGGGTGAAAGAGGTCAACTATGTATGCGGGGGCTTGGCCATGGACAGCTCTAAATGTGAAAACCAGAATTTTAAAATGGATTCTAAAGTGGACCGGGAGCCAGTGTAGGGCGGAAAGGATCGGAGTAATATGGGATGTTTTATTAGGTGGTCAGGGGATGCATTGTGTACACATTGAACACAAGTGTAAATGCAATGTGTCCTCTCAATCTGGATACAGCGACTTTATGCGGATTGAGAGGGCAACCATTTCTGCCATCAGATTGCAGAAAACGCATGTTAACGCCAGGTGTAAATGGAATCAGGCTGAAGTGATAAAATACAATCTGATTGCAATCTGATTGCAGAAAATGCATGTTAACACATTCAGTGCCAGCGACGCCATATGGCGTCATTAGAAATTTACCGTACAGTGCCAGCGACGCCAAATGGCGTCATAACTCGATTTTTTTTTTTTGACGGGGGGGTGTCGATCTATGCCTCTTACATCGCCTCTTACAATATTCAGAGGTATTGAATGTGTCTAACCTATTTTACAGAACCCTTAGGTGGCGACAGCGCTCTCCAGATGAGAGAACGTGGAGTGAAACACACAGAAGAAGTCATTGGGGGGAAGGAAATCGCATCGCATCCGTCCGTATGCAGCGGCTTCATTGAAGCAACGTTTAGCTGTGCCCCTGCAGCAGCCAATCTGCTATCACAATTGAGCACCTCGATGTCCGCTGCAACAGCCTCCGTGTCCGCTGCAACACATGATCAGCCGTGGATTTGTTATTATTCTCAACTCGAAGCATGGGAGCTGGTACACGCGGCTGTAAAAAAGCAGGATCTAGCTGACTTTTTCAGTGCTGAGCACAGGCAGAGAAAACGAGAAAACAGCAGAGCAGAGAGACACTCCTCCCACAACGGGGGGGGGAGGAGGGGGGGAGGTGGGCACGCAGAGCCAAGTACACAACACAGACCCAGACAGCAGGACAGGGTTGGCAAACGCAAGCCAGAATATCCGATGCCCACCAGCAGCAAAAGATCAGCAAGAAGCTGCAACCAGCAGCGCATGCAGGCGCCAGCGCTGCTGGTTTCAGCTAAAAATATTATTCTTCCAAACAAAATTCCCTTGCCTTCACTGTTTTATTGAAGGAAATTATTTTTGAGGTGTGACTACATCAGAAAATTAGCTTCAGAGTCAGTGATGTGCTTGAAATGTTTAATTTCACAAAAGGCTCATTATCTCAGCTCGTAGAAAAAAAGCTCTGTTTTTCGTTCGATCAAGCTATCTTCTCCGGCTCATAACTAAAGAACGGAAAATGGGATCAATAAACTTTTTTTTGCAGGTGATAGAAGAGAGTCTCATCGTTATTTGTGCGTGTTCAGTGTTTACATAGTAATTATTAAAGAAATTATATGACTGTTTTAAAATGCATTGCGGCCTATGTGGCACAGCAAGCAACCTTTTGCCCAAGGGCCGTGGCACTGAAAGTGTTAACGCCAGGTGTAAATGGCCTCAGATCCTCAACTTTCCAGGCCTTTGGAGAAAAAGCAGCAAAAGCCTTAAAAAGGTAACAGTACTTTGGCAGGGTGTTGTCCTTTAAGGCCATGGAGTCCACCTGATGAATAAATGAGAAGAACCCTGATCTTTGAGGCCATGGGGTAAGAATCCACCTGATTAAGAAGAACCCTGTTCTCTCTGATTAAGGAATAACAGATCACGACGAGGATGGGATTCGAACCCACGCATGCAGAGCACAATGGATTAGCAATCCATCGCCTTAACCACTCAGCCACCTCGTCCTGCATGTTCTTTCATGTGCTGCCATGTCCAGCAACAGTATATAGCCAGTATCCTCGTCTGAATACAGCATATTCACTGCTTTGCTCATAATAGGATTCTAAATCAGATTCAGAATCAGAGTAACTTTATTGATCCCTGAGGGGAAATTGGGACATGCTACAGTGAGGCATCAGTGAAAGACCAGGGCTGAAGCTGTGCCATGACCCGGATTCGAACCGGGGTTGCTGCGACCACAACGCAGAGTACTAACCACTATACGATCATGGCTAGCCAGCTCCACAGAGGGACATACAGTGCACGTAGGAATGTTTGTCTAATCGTTGGATCCGATTGTCGGCTTCTTAGGCGATGGATATCTCTTCTCTTGCAGATTGACCATCTTGGATGGACGGAGGGCTTTATGTTGACGATTTGATGTGATCTATTCTAAATGGTTTTTGGTGCTTTTTACTGACAGTAAAAATGTGTTTGCTGTGGTCGAACATGAGATGGTTCCACCGAGATTGAACTCGGATCACTGGATTCAAAGTCCAGAGTGCTGACCATTACACCATGGAACCACAGCAGATCATTTGGGTTGACTGAGAAAGTGGGTCAAGGAATCAAACTTCTACTACGTGTACGACAACCAAGTTAATTTCCGTCAAATTTGCAACTTCACCGACCAAACGGTGTGACAGGCTGTACTTCCTTTGATAGAGTGGCAGGACTTTCTGCTATCACCCACCAGTGCCAACTGTCTGTGCATTGGTGGTATAGTGGTGAGCATAGCTGCCTTCCAAGCAGTTGACCCGGGTTCGATTCCCGGCCAATGCACTCTGTTGTCTCATCTTTTCAACACAGACAGCTGAAGCCAATGCTCCACAAGACTAGCTTGACACCCAATGACTGGTGTTTGTGCTTGAAGAAAAGAACACAGGAGGAAGCAGAAACAAAAAGGCATTGCATGTCTTGCAATAGAGAGCCGCAGGAATGAGTCCGGAAATCATCGATGCTAACACTCCTGGTTCTTCACTGTTTTCGCCTATGAGAGTTTTGAATGGGTTTTTGGCGCAATGCTTCTAATAATCTCTCTGGGCAACGCTGGCTTAATCAAACACGAACCAGTGTTTAGTAATATCATCTTCACACACAAGGACCACTTTTATGAGTTTTGAAGCTTTTACGTGCCGTTAAAAGGGTGGCTAGCTAGCAAACGGCTAAATGAGACTACACTGTTGAGTCGATGGGGATGTATACGTCAATAACGTCATCACTTCAAAGGACGAACACGGAAATTCCCTTTCCCTCACCTGGTTCAGCCCGTTCAGCCCGGGGTAATCAGTGCACACATCCAACAACAGTCCAGGTTGACTGCTGACGTGACGTGGAAGCCTATGCGACAGTGTGTAGTTCTGGATTAGCTTAGCTCGAGCTTTTTACTTCTAGGGCTCGCATTTACGCTACAAAACTCATGAAAGTGGTCCTCATGTGTGAAGATTATCCGACTGAACTCTGGTTCGCGTTTCATTAAGCCAGCGTTGCCCAGAGAGATTATTAGAAGCATCGCGGCAAAAACCCATTCAAAAATCCCATAGACAGAAACAGTGAAGAACCAGGAAGTCCGGGACTTCCTCGTTCTGACTACAAAAATACGTCATCCCTGCGGCTCTCTATAGACCCAAGGACAGGTCATTCCTGCTTGTCCGAAGCTCGAACTGAGGGGCAGATCAGATGCTGTTGCAGCAAAACCTCGACTGTGACTTCTTTATTTCAACTGGCATTTGCAGAGGAGCTTCACTGAGGGAATATGAGAACTTCCATCATGAGGTGTGTCCACGTGCTCCCTCTGTTTAATAAATAAGAAGAAGAACCCTGTTCTGATGAATAAATAAGAAGAAGAACCCTGTTCTCTCTGATTAATAAATAATAAGAAGAACCCTGTTCTCTCTAACTGGATTGATCTAATTCTCATGATTTAAGCTCGAAAAGAGTCTCTTGGCGTACATGTAGCAGGAAAGATCTATGGAGCTCAAGAGATGTCCACCATTGGCAGGAAGGTTCTCTGGAGCACAGGCTGTGCTCAGGAGACATCCACCATTGGCACTGTAGTGTGTGCACTCTGGAGCCCGCTGTTCTCCAGTCTTTGCTTTGGGTCCATGAGTGAGCAAATCTGTTCGCTTATTCATGAGCGTAAAAAGTTTCTTTTAAGGGCAATCATCATTTTGGCGTGGGCTCCAAAGCTGGCAATAAGGTCCACCACGCGCTTTGATTTGTGGATTTCACACACATCTCATGAAACGGAGATACACAGAATGGAGCCGGGATCAAAGGCGTTGATCAATTATCCACGGTTACTACAAAAACACGGCTTCAAAGGATCCATGTCAGATCTCAATCTCTGGGGGGTTACGCTTCCTCCACCTCTCTCTCACTCTCTAACACACACACACACACACACACACACACACACACACACACACACACACACACACACACACACACACTAATACATATACACGGACTACACACGCATATGCAGACAAAGGTGCAACAACTCTCATTTTGACATGTTTCACATTTGATATCACTCTTCTGGCATCAGAGAATGAGGAATTGGGCACTGATTTGACTGATTAATCACGCTGGTGAATATCATTAAAAACAAAACAGCTGAGGAGAAATTAAACCCAGTTCATTAGTGGCGAATCCGACCCACTTAGAGAGAAAGAGAGAAACAGACAGGCAGGCAGAAGTTGGGTTCCATCCAAGTGCATGGCAAATTTGAACTGATTTTCAAAAAATGCGAAATTAAACTAAATTAGAATAGATTCACCTCAATTTACCGGTCCGGTACCATGTAACTACATATGAACTACAGTTGAATAGATTCACTTCAATTATTTACAGTTTGTTTACAAGTTTTTTTGGGGGTATATTATGCTAATTGAAAACCTGCCTATGAGACAGATGGGGGAGTTGGTTGCCATGCAGAAGCACCCTTGAAATCAAATGAATGGAAATTGTGGAATAATAATTGAAATTGACGAAAGAGAATCAGAATCAGAATCAGAGTTTAATACATGTCCCAGAAGGGCACTTTGGTTCACATCAGACAGTAGTGGATAATTACAACATCATTACTAGTTTGAGATTAGTAATAACGGCACACTTCAGAATTGAGATACATTATTACTAGTTTTAAAGTAATAAAGGCGCACTTCAATATTATACAATACATAAACATTTGTTGCATTATGTACAGATTCCAAAGGACCATCTACTGCCCTCAGCCGGGTCGCCACGTGCGCAGCGCCACCGTTGCATTAGCTCCTCAAACAACGCAAGTGGCTCGCTGTGATCAGCGCCAGATGGATGTATATCGGAGGAAGAGGGAGGGGGGGGGGGGGGGGTGGGGTGGATGATGCAAGAGCTGAACAAGGCGGGGGGTTTGGGGGGGAAGAGCTCAGTTGCAGACGAAAATATGAGGAGAGCTGCGTCCTTGGCAGTAGAGAGTCCAGATTAGGATGAAATGTTTTGGTTGTCTGGAATTCCTTTCCGTCACACAGACCAGGGTCACACAGACCAGAAAGTCAACAGCAGGTGTCAAGTCTCTGATTCCCAACATTAGTTCATATTCTCCTTATTGCAGATCAGTGGAATTTCTCTGATATATCCAGATATAATCCATTTTTCACAGTTCAAATTCACAGTTCAAATTCACTGACCGCCCATCTCAATTTTCATGACGTCACAGCCTAGGGTCAATCGCTGTTGTCTTCCCGTGTCCCGCGGCGAAATCCGTCTGGGCAGAGGGTGGGGGTTCCCCAGACCCCAAAAGGTTTAGTTGATTTGCGTTGAGAGACCAGCTTAAATCCAATAAATCCATATTTGTCATTTCGAGTAGACGAATGCAAGTTTGCTCTGGGAGTTGTTGCAGGCAGAGGGAAAGAAGGGAGATAAGGGAGAGCGAGAAATAAAGCGACTGCCCTGTTCAAGAGCTGGATGCAATAAGAGTGAGACCGAGGCAGACGAAGTGACGTGGACAAACTGAGGGAGACCAGAGACGGAGATGTGAAAAGAAAAGAAAAACATACACATTTCCTTATGCGTATGCATGTATACGTACGGTATGTACAGTATATGTACTATGCACGTATATTTATATTTTCCCATTGCAGTCTACTTTTGTCTGTATTTTCTCTTTCTTTCTTTTTGACACCACTGTGTGTGTCGGTGTTATGGAAGTGTGCTGGCTTCACTTTGTTCTGTGAAAGCGAATAAACTCTAAATCATCACAGAGAGAGAAAGGAGAGGCACAGAGCGAGCAGCGAGGCGGTGAACCCTGGCTCTCGCTGTGATGCTCCGCTTTCAGAGGAGAAGAAAACCAGGTTGAGAAATCGGGGCCTCCAGATGTGATTGTGCAAACACACACCCCCTACCTGGCAACATCTTCTGAGGGCTGGAATGTGTTCAATTATATTCATAAATATAAGATTGTCTCACAGCTGACAAATATAGACTAGATTTGTATTATTTAAATGCAACCTGGGAGTAAAATTACAGCGTGAATATGCAAATGGAGCGGGCGGGGCTTCACCATGATGATGATGATGATGATGATGATGATGATGGCAGTGGTTCTTGATGATGATGAGGATGAGAGGAACGAACAACACTTCCTCACACCGAAACGACAGAATAGGTCGATTCCCAGTGACCTCCAAAAACGAGTGCGGAGGAAACACAGAGGCCATTTATACCTGGCGTTAACATGCATTTTCTCCAATCTGATTGCAATCAGATTGCAGAAATGGTTGTCCTCTCAATCCGCATAAAGTTGCTGTATCCAGATTGAGAGGACACATTGCATTTACACTTGTGTTCAATGTGTACACAATGCATCCCTGACCACCTCCGGAGGTGGTTTGGCCGATCAGATTGCAATCCTTCTTCAATGCGTTTTGGGGGTGTTTACACCTGGCATTTCAAGTGATAAAACACAATCTGATTGCAATCTGATCACAGAAAACACGTTAACGCCAGGTGTAAATGGCCTCACAGAGCGTCCACGCCCCCGTAACCTAGCAACTCACTCACTCTGCCTGTCCGATGAGAGAGGAGAGGAGTGGCTAGATAGTTCTGACAATGAAGCAGTTAGTTTCAGTCAAGTGATGTAAGTATGTCTTTCCAACCTGGTGCGCTGGACTCCTCCGTCTCTCCTCAGCAGCGTCAGCATAGTGTGATACCTGGAAAGAAGTATTGAGAATGAACGGTATATTTTCCTTGGTGCAGCGTGTTCAACCTGGCTCCGTTTGCTGTCTGTCACATAGAGAGGCAAAGTGGAACGTCACTTCCTGCTTCAGCACTGTACCAGAGATTTTCATCCTCCATTTATTTTCCCATAGACATTTCGTAAAATGCGTATAAAATAGTTTTACTTCGTCAAAACAAACGGTTCAGCTAACGCTATAATCGGAAGAGACCATAGAACATTTCACTCGGGCCAAAACTTAAAAAAACATCGAAAAAATATTTTCTTTAAACCCGCATTTTTTTTTTACGTTTTGGGCCCAGAATGTTATGCGATCTCTCCTGTTTCTAAATATATCTGTACCGTTTGGTTTGAACCAGTAAAACAATTTGTATATGTATTTTACGAAATGTGTATGGGAAAATAAATGGCGGATGAAAATCTCTGGTAGGCTACAGTGCTGAAACAGGAAGTAGGCGGTCACTTTGCCTCTCTATTGGTAGAGATAGCAGCTCCCGTTCCCCAGTTTGTAATCCTAATGACGTTAGTCCAGACAGGCTCAAATAAATAATGGGCAGCCATCAAATTCAAATGCATCGTCTATATTATTGAAATCAGATCAATATCCAGCCATCCTACGTGTTTTAATTTTGTATTTATTTAACCTTTATTTAACCAGGAAAGTCCCATTGAGATTAAGAATCTCTTTTTCAAGGGAGTCCTGGTCAAGACAGGCAGAAGCATAAAAAAACCACATCCAATCATACCAGTGGTTCTCAAATGGGGGTCCGGGGACCCCCAGGGGTCCTTGAGGGGGTTCCAGGGGGTCCCCAGCCAAAAGGGGGGTCATTTATTTTCGCTATAATTCCATTCATAAGTAACACAATGACTATTTTGGTCATGGGTTTTATACACTTTCTGTAATAAAACATCTAAAAGCATCAATCTTATTATCATATGGGGGACCGTGGGACAAAATCCTATCAAATGGTGGTCCATGGTCTAATTTTTGTCAGTTTAGCGGTCCTTCATGTGAAGAAATTTGAGAACCACAATTATACAAAAGATTTGGGGAGTGGGGGTATGAAAGAGAAGGAGGCAAAGCAAAAACAGTTCCAAGACTTTAACTCAGACATCCTGAAACTTGACGTGAGAAGACTCACAGTAAAAAGGTTCCCTTGAGACTTGCTGGTAATGGAGGTGAAGTGGAGGTAAAGTGGCCTGGTTTCTTTCTTTTCACGGTCCGTTTCTTCACTCTGCAGAGGCACAGGCCTGCCAGGACAGAGAACTACAAAGACGTGCCCAAAGTCCTGTGGAGAGGAAGAACTGTTCTTCAAGGAGCTACACAGTTAATTGGTATTATACTCAAGTCACGCTTGCATTGCAATTAGAGCAACTAGCTGCCGCCGCAGAAGCCGCGCGGCAAAGCGTCGGCATCTCCAATTACAGATTTTAAAAGATAAAAATTAGCCCAAATGTAATGCATTTGTAAAAGCAATAACAGTTAAAGGGGGGAAAGTGCCGGGAAATGAAAGTTGGAGCCCGGTCCCTTGGGTGGAAGGAGGGGGTGGATAATTCAACTCCCCTTCAATACCAGCTTCAATACCAGAGCCACTGATTCTCTCAGTGAGGAAGCTGGGGTGGGTGGGATCAGAAACTGGCTCATTTTCTGCCTGGTCATGCAGTATAATTACACTGCTCGTTAACAGATTTCCTGAAGGCCTCAGGCAGGGCAGTGGCTCTTGATCTGCAACTAATTACCACCATACACTAGACAAGACTAGAAAATATTTTTAAAAGACGTAAAGGGACAGCTCACCCTAAAATCCAAAATACACATAGTACAATACACATAAAATACAAATAGCACCTGTAGTGCTATTTATTAGGGCTGTGAATCTTCACTGGCCTCACGATTCGATTCGATTACGATTCATCTGTCAACGATTCGATTCGATTCCACGATGCATCACGATGCATCTCGATACAGCTCAAAGTATCGCAGCTCCAAGTATCAAATCCTCAATTTTCTGTATTATTATTGCACATGGCTTATATCAACAGTTAGATAAATATCAAGTCCCTTTTTTACATAGAAAGTGCTTTAAAATCTGAATGTCAACAGAAATTTCAACATAAACGATTCAACGATTCATCTGTCAACAATTCGATCCGATTCGATTCACACGTCCGCATCACGATGCATCGATTATACGATTCATTTTGACACCCCTACTATTTATCCATCTATATCGTTTTGTGTTAGTTGCCTGCGTTTTGGAGATATCGGCCGCAGAGTTTCTGCCTTCTCTCCAATACAATGGAACTGGATGGCACTCGGCTTGTGGTGCTCAAAGTGCCAAAGAAATACATTTGATAAACTCAACAGCAATGGCTGAGTTTCCCAACAAAGAAGCTTCTTAAGAGTTAAGAAGCTTCTTAAGGAGTTAAGAAGCTTCTTAAGGAGTTAAGAAGGCTCCAAAGAAGTGTTTCCCAAACGCCTTCTTAACAGTCGAGAAAAAAAAAAAAAATAGAAGGCTCTTAAGAAGCATCTTAACTGGAGCGGCTCACTTGATGGCACTCTGAGCCCAGCAGTGGGCCACGACTCAGTGTGAGAAACACTGTTAACACCTAATCATGGTCATGTTAAACTTTATTAAACATTATTTATTTCAGACATGGACTGCAGTTCAAATTGCTTTATATACACAGCATACAACAAAACAGAGAAACACCACAGAATTTAAGCAACCTTGGGTTCTGTGAAAGGTGCTATATAAATCCACAACATTATAAAAGTAATCCATTCTGATTAGAGGAATATAGCCTACGGTAAAACATTTAAAACACAAGTAACCATACATACAGGGGAGATTTTCAAGTGTTCCCTAATTTTAAACACTAAAGGGTACATGAAAGAAAGGAAAAAGGGAAAAACACAAGAGGAACAGTGGACACAAGTATCTCCTTTTGCCTGACGCGGCTGGATCTGCCAGTGTTTTGTCATTAAGAAGGTGTTAAGAAGGCTCCAGACCCTTCTTACAAAACCTTCTTAACGAAAGATCATCTTAGCGCTAAGAAGCTTTTGGGAAACGCAGCCTTCTTAACGGAGGATAATTGGAAGATAATTTTAGGCTAAGAAGCAATCGGGAAACGCGTTGGCTTCGTTGGCTTCTTGGTGCCATGGCACGAGTCCGATACCTCACGAGTCCGACACCTCACGAGTCCGAAAAAAGAGGCTAACTTCCCCCAGACCCTAACCCAAAACCTAACCTCTCCCACCCCCACGCCTAAACCTAACCTCCCCCAGACCCTAACCCAAAACCTAACCTCTCCCACCCCCACGCCTAAACCTAACCTCCCCCAGACCCTAACCCAAAACCATGAGGTGTCGAACTCGTGAGGTATCGGACTCGTGAGGTATCGGACTAGGGGGCAGTCCCCGGCTTCTTACGGGAGCCTTAAGAAGGGTCAAAGAAGCTTCTTAGCGCTAAGAAGCTTTTGGGAAACGCATGCCTTCGTAAAGAAGCAATTGGGAAACGCGTTTGCTTCTTAAGGGGGCCTTAAGAAGGGTTGAATTAGCTTCTTAGTGCAAAGAAGCTTTTGGGAAACCCAGCCAATGTCTCTTTCCAGAAATCATGACCCGGTTACTCAAGATAATGCACAGACCATGTTATGAGCTGTTTCATGGAAGAACTATTTTCTTTTGTTTGACCGAACTACACCCGCAAGAAATATATTGTAGGAGGAGTTCCCAGCATGCTCTGGGGTAGATGTGTTTGCTTTGGGAGGTTAGTTAAAGGACTTCCTGTTCTATATGTGTGATGTTAGTTATCTGCAATGTTATGTGTCGACTAATAGTGCTGTTCTACATGTTAATTACATTGCTTCACAATGTTGAAATGTTGGCACCATGGGTGACTCTGGTAAGCAGTTCAGTGACCCCCTCTGAGATGCTGTGTGTGGTCTAATGCAACAATAAACAGTATTTTCAGTAGTTTTGTGTTGTACATGGCGCAGGATCTGCTAATAAAATGGAGATAATCTTTCTGACTGTGCTTGTTGCAATATCTTCCTAACTTTTGATTGGGTTGCAAAGACTCATGTCTGAGTGGGCATTACCCACCCCTGCCCATAGACCCCTCTCATGGGGACCATTTTGTGTCAAAAAGGCAGGGTTAACACAGGTGCAAGCAAAACACTAATGAGGGTTTCAAACTTCCATGATTGGAATTTGGAACCCCTCATTAGTGTTTTGCTTGCACCTGTGTTTATTCTGCCTTTTTGACACAAAATGGCCCCTGTGAAAAGGGTCTATGACATTCCCTGCCGAAATATGCCACTCCCACAAGGGCTATGTTCAGAGAGAAAAAAGACATCCACAAGCAGGGTTCAATCTCAGCACGCCTGCTTCAGAGTCCTCTGTCTTAACCCCTCAGCTATTGACTTGTATGAAAATAATCTATTGGAAGTAATATATATACTTCTGACAAAGGTTCCTACTGGAACATGCATGCAAGGTTAGCTCGCTAATTCAGTTTCATGATTGCATCCAGCGATTAGATTACTTTATTTTATTTATTTTAGATCATGTATGATAATGTAAGACTTTATGTTGACTGTGCAAAGCCTCAGTCTTCTGATCCAAAATCAGACACCTTGTCCATTGTCCAAACCAGCCACACCTGAACAATCACACCCAGGTGGTGCTAATTAAGTGTCTTAAAGTGGTAATGCACGATGGCTGCACTGGATAAGATAATCTCATCACGAATAGAATCCAGGCCCATTTCAGCTATGGGCAGGGCTGGGCATTGCCCACTCAGACATGAGTCTTGCCCACCCAATCAAAAGGAAAACACACTTACCCACATGCAACATCTCAGAGGGCTCACCAGTCACCCATGGTGCCAACATTTCAACATTGTGAAAGTAATTAAGATGTAGAACAGCACTATTAGTCAACACATAACATTGCAGATAACTAACATCACACATATAGAACAGGAAGTCCTTTAACTAACCTCCCAAAGCAAACACATCTACCCCAGAGCATGCTGGGAACTCCTCCTACAATATATTTCTTTTCACCCCTTGCATGCACGTTCCATGGTCACTTTTGAGGTCTTGGGTTTGAGTCTCAGTCAGTTTTAAACAGCAACAGCCAGAGGAAAGAATGAAATGCTCTGAGAAACCCCATCTTAAGAAGTCTGACCCAGTGACTCAGAGAGTTTCATTACTGCCCAGCAGTGTTTAGCTTGTGGTTTCAAACCTCAGTAACTTTTGAGGTTGTGGGTTCAAGGCTCAGTCAGTTTTGAACAGTGACAGACGGAAAAGATAAAAGCTCTCAGCGAAGAGCTTTGAGTACGAAGGGGAGCTGGTGGTGCGATCGATATGTCGACCGCATAGATACGTGGAAGCATGCAGATGGCTCGTTTAATTCCTGCTCCACCACCACTACGTGGAGCTTGTCATAATGTCATTCAACTTATTAAATGTAAAAGATCCACAGCTTTTTTGGAAAGATGACATAATGAGTATGAAAGACAATGAGTTTTGTCCTGTCAGATGTGACTGGGGAGGGCATTCCAGAGGGAGGGGGCGGCTGCAGCAAGGCCCTGTCAGAGGTCCCCCTGTCACAGCTTTAGCAAAGAGATACCTGTGATGCTTGTCAAAGTGGATATAAATTAGATGATCATATTCAGCCAGACAGTCAGATGGAGATTTAAAATGGTGAGCATTTTTTTTTTTACTACTGGGGGAACCTGGCACCCCTGGCCCCCCCACTAACTCCGGCAATGCCAACACTTTTTCCCCTCTCTCTCCCATTCTCTGTAATGTCTCTCACCCAGAGGAGACCCACGTTGCATTCAGGTACAGTCAGTTAGATTCAGCTTTGGTGGTGGTGATTGCTTAAACCTGCGCTAAACCTCTGGTGTCACTCCACCTTTACTCTTTAGGCTTTAGACAAGGTGCCACAATAGTCTACTGGGAATTTCTTGGACCCAGTAATGTTGTTTCTTATGAACTTAAATACCCCCTTAAAACCCCTTTTAGCAACCAAGTTGAATTTCATCCACTAGGCATAAACATGACATTTCAATCATACAAGTTCATAAGAAACAACATTACTGGGTCCAAGAAATTTCCAGTAGACTATTATAATTCCTAAAAAAACACAAAAAAAACACCATTTTAAATCTCTATCTGACTGGCTGAATATGATCATACAATTGATATCCACTTTGACAAGCATCACAGGTATCTCTTTGCTAAAGCTGTGACAGGGGGGCCTCTGACAGGGCCTTGCTGCAGCCGCCCCCTCCCTCTGGAATGCCCTCCCCAGTCACATCTGACAAAACTCATTGTCTTTCATACTCATTATGTCATCTTTCCAAACAAGCCGTGGATCTTTTAAGTTTAATAGAATTTGAATGACATTATGACAAGCTCCATGTAGTGGTGGAGCAGGAATTGAACGAGCCATCTGCATGCTTCTCTGTTGCATATTGGGCAATTTGAGCAATTACCATAATGAGCTAATTAATTGCCAAAACTGGAAATTAGCATGAATTATATAAATAGTGAAGCTGAAACCAGGAAATTGTTATACTGTATTGTTGCTTTTAATCAATTTAGAAAGGTGATCTATAGTCTAAATTGATGTTTGGAAGTCCAGTAATTAATCTGTTGCCATAACAGTCTACTTAACTATTTCTAAATTGACTAAAAGCTCAAATATAGCCTTTTCCCGATTTTGACCTATAGCCAGGCACAGAGAAATACAGCATCAGTGGCAGTCCCTCGTGGTTCCCTGTGTATGTCAGCTGCCTTCAGAGGGAGAGGTGGTGAGTTCTAACCTGGGATGTGCACAGACTGACCTTTCATCTGTGTATTGTGAGGCAGCAATGTTTATTTATTATTATTATTTATATTTGAATAAATGTGGAAATAGGCATAACAATCTTCTTTTAGTTTTTATTACACTTCTAATTAATGAATATTAAAGCTGGCTGCAAAGCGTAAAGAGCTAGTGATGTTAAGAACAGGACGATGCTGTCTCCTCCATCGGGAATCAAGACACAGCAACTCACCATGCTGAGCTATGAACTGTTTGGAGTTCACCTTCTGAATTCTACACAGTGTCCACACTGACAACACAGAGCATAAAGAGTGAGATAGGTCAGAATTGAACGAGTGAGCAGCTGTTTATCTGACTGAGCTAGTTAGAGACTGACTAGACTCCTACATCAGCTTATTTCTATCCGTGTTCAAACTACTGATGATGATAAAAAAAAATAGCATCACTGGTGCTGCCTGAGGCAGGGATTGAAAAAACAACCTTCAAACATCACACAATATCCACATGTTTATGAGTGAGCTATTCGCTTGCTAAGTTGTGACCTATGACCTCCCGACAATACTACTTCTGGGTCCAAGCGCCAAGCTTCCAAGCCTCTCTGCCTGGTCAATATGCCGCAGTGCTGTGTCCTTCATTGTTGGAATAGATCCGAGACGGGGAAAAAAACGATTCAACTGTTATTCTACCACTTTCCTTAGAATGAGAAAGAGAAGAGGAAATGGCTGCAGTTAACAAGGTACGTTACAATTCGGAGAAAGTACGTAGAAAAACAAAGTTTGGCACTAAGTCTAAACAGATTATCTATAAAAAGTTATGTTAAGTTAAAAAAATATTTATAAAAAGATATCTATCTACTACGGGATCCGCCCTAGTTGTTTTAAATGAGGCGAATGAGGAGCGGTGCCGCTTGGCCCCAGAGGTGACGCGGGTTGAACATCTGTCGTCAGTCTTAAAGGAACACTCCGCCCATTTTCAACCAGCTTTGTATCATTAGAACATCAGTAGTATATCAGAAAACTGTAAACTGTTTTGAAGTCTGTCATTTCATTTGACAGTTATTGAGTGTTAAAGTGTGGACCAGTGACATCACTGGTCCACACTAACTCAAATGAATAACTCATTAACTCAAATCAACTCTCAATAACTGTCAAACTATTCATCATTCATCTAGTTTGACAGTTATTGAGAGTTGATATCTTTTCGGATGTTAAATGTTCCTTTAACAACCGAATAGTCCACTTCCACTTCTGTTTTCATATTGTAGTTTTAAACCTTGATCTGTGACTGTTGAAGTAGGTCTGACATGAAGGAGATAAGAGAGGAATATGAGTGTGTGATTCGAAAAAGAAAGTTGAGCTTCACAATTAGGAAGTTCTTTACCAGACTTATGAGCCTCTTCAGTAAATATCCTGCAGTCTTTTTTTTTTAGATGATTTTTTGGGGGGCATTTCTGCCTTTATTTAGAGAGGACAGTAGGCAGACAGGAAAGGTGAGCAGTCAAATCACCAGCAGTCAAATCACCTGGCCTAGTGGACAAGGTGTATGATTTTGGATCAGATTGTAAACTTTTTAGTTCAGCAATTCCAGAAGTTTCTTTTAGAGCTTCAGGGATTATAACTGTTGTTTATTATTGTTAGTAGTGGTCAGTTTGTGACATGGTTTTTCCACGGAAAAGGTGCACATAATGCGTAAAAGCTGGGAGAGCGCGAGACGAGAGAGACAAACAAACAAACGTTACATCGTCTGTCATGCAATAAAATGAAAGTAACTAGCCTGTTTTGAAAATGTAGAAAGTACAGATATTTGTGTTAAATTGAAGGGAGTAAAAGTAAAAAGTTGTCAGAAAAATAAATACTCGGTAAAGTACAGATACCTGAAAATCATACTCAAGTACAGTTACTTCCCATCTCTGGCGCCTTCCAATCTGAGAACTGGGGTTCGACTCCCAGTAGAACCACACATATTTGTATAAAGAAAAATAGGTTGAGGCAAGTACAACAATGTGGTTAGGGTTTGGGTCTGGTCGTCGTTAGATGAGAAAACCCTAACCCTAATCTTAAACACATCTTTTTTACTTGTCGCACGTTTTCAGGAAGAAGCTATTGCGGCGACCAATCAAATGAGTTGGGGGCGGGGTTTTCCCGGCCCGTACTAGGAGTAAATGTTGGTCCAGGAACGACACCAACACAGCGATATCAGGACGTGCATAGCCCACTTCCTCCTCTGTGAATGTTGAAGTAGGTCTGACATGACGGAGATAAGAGAGGAATATTAGCGTGTGACTTAAAAAAGAAGGTTGCGCTTCTCACACTTAGGAAGTTCTTTACCGGACTTAAGTGTCTGAAAATCTTCAGGAAAGTATCCTGCAGTCTTTGCCTGGACCAGATCTTTCCAGGTACTAAATTGGCTGGGATCCGGTAGATCTGGATGCTTATTGATCTGTGTGTGAGGCCACGGAACAGGTTTCCTCACGTCAGGGAGTGGATCGTGGGTGTGTGGTGAACAAGTTATTGTTCAGATGGCATAATGAGATAATCCTGGCCTCTGTACCATCTGTGAACTTCTCTGTTGTTCTTACTCTGTTTTGGCTCCCGTTTTGATCTCCTGATCAGTTTCTCATCTTGCTGCTAATTGCTCTGATCCATGTCCAAATTGCAGCCCGATCTGCCATCCTGCATTTTAGCCAATTGGCATGAACACACACACACACACACACACACACACACTTGACCTCCATGCCAATTCTCAGCCTCCTAGGGCAAAAAATGTGCCCGCTAAAGGGTGCTGAACTTTTGTGGACCGACCAACCACAACGACAGAGTGACTTATAGAGCTGCAAAAAACAAAAGAAGAAAAGGTACAGACTCTGAAATGTACTCAAAAGTATAAAAGTAAAAGGCTGGGGGTGGGGGTAACTAACCTGTTTTGAAAATGTAAGGAGTAGAAAGTAGATGTGGTAAAATGCAGGGAGTAAAAGTAAAAAGTACCTGAAAATCCTACTTAAAGGAAGGCTTTGCTGATGGATGGACAGTGCTTACCTTCGCTATATGTTTTCTGCATTGAGTAATCCACAATTTGACTTGCTGCAGAAACTCCGCCCCGCCAGCTGGTATGAGTCATTAACGCTTGTTGATGTGTGCATACAGAGAAAATAAAACAGAAACAATAACAGTAACAATAACAAAGCCGCCTTGGAGCAACATCTCCGCATCCAGAATGACGCGCAACGTGTCATTGTGGACACGGAAGTGCTGGAATAAACTTGTGGAGCTCTCAGTGCAGGAAAACATGAAGACAAGGTAAAGGCTCTCTCATAATACTGACATTGTAATGACACAAAGCGGGTTGAAAATCGGCAAAGCTTCCCTTTAAGTATGGTAACAAAGTATTTGTACTTAGTTACTTCCCATCTCTGCTACTAATACCAATATGTCTGGAAATTAACAATGCGGCGGGGAAGGGGGGTATTACATTAGTACACTCTTATAAGGCAACCATAATGGAATCACTTCCCTCTCAAACAAAGCAATCAGACATCTCCTAAATTAAACTTCCATCCTGTATGAAGCCGGGGAGAAAGAACGAGTGGCGCTATTGTGCGCTGATCCACTGGGTCTGCATTACAATGAAGCCTCTCTCCCCACTTTGCTAGGCTCCGACACCCGGCTAACGAACAACACAGTTTCCAAAAGCGCCACGCTGTTTGTGCGTGCGTGCGTGAGTGAGTGCAGAATATCAAAGACAGAGGATCCTCCTCATCAACAAGTGCATTCTGTTTGGTTAAAAAGGGAGAGAGAGAGAGAAGGGAGGAGGATGATCGCCGCAAATGTGTGTTTTGATGCAAAGCCGCGGTTTGATATGCAAGTGTTGGCTCTCTCTCTCTCTCAAAGTATTTTGGATTGTGGGGGGAGTCTGCATCACCATTTACATTATTCATGTGTGTGTGTGTGTGTGTGTGTGTGAGGAAGGATTGAGGCTGATGAGAATGGCAGAGGAGACAGCAGGAAAAAGTCACACAACACTCCGTCACTCCCAACTATCACTCAGTAGCAGCTTTGACCTTTTACGGGGGGTGGGGGTGGTGTTGGGGGTGGATGCATCGAACCCGCTCCATCCAGGCGAGGAACCTATAATGAAATTATTTTAGATTTTCTTTTCAGGGGATAAACGATAGCATCCGTCGCAGTGCGCCGACCCTGGCCTAGCAAACTCACTGATGTGGGATTTTCTCGTCGATACCGCAGCTAAGAAATCTCCCGAAATAAAAAGAACAAATGATTCAAAACTAGACTCAGTAGACGAGACGCTATGCATGGCCCACGGTCGTTAAACCACCTGGAAGCACAAAAACGAGAAAGGTACCGGACAAACAAGTATTCTGCTCATGTCATGAGTCTATGGACGCTACTGAAGACCAAAAATGCAAAAAATAAAGAATTAATAAAATGAAACGAAACTCTTTAGTGTTGTGTGTGATACCATTGCCTTAAAGGACGCATTTCTCCAGATATCGGTCCTAGTGTCTGTCTACTTGCTGTGGCACGTCCCAAAATTCAAATGTCGATTTCCATATAAACTACAACTCTCTCGAAGGTTAAGAAATGGCAAAACGTCCCTTTAATAACTGACCCTGGTTAAGAGCTTAATAATACTAGTGGCTTGGTTTGGAGATGAAACTGCTGCCAGCAGGACTCCCATAGGTGCTTCCACACTCCACTAACCCAAATCAAATACAGCGTCAAGCCTCGAACCACAGTTCATGGAGCTGCGTGTTAAAAAATCAAAAAGACACACGCATGAATGATCACAGCAGTTCACAGAAGACACAGCAGAAGACCAGAGTGAGACTTCAGTGTTTCCAACTCTTCTTCTGGACGTTCCTCCTCTCCGGCCTCCGGCCTGGCTAGCGGGCGGGGTCGGGGTCGGGCGAGCTTTTGGCGTTTTTCTTGCGCTTCTTCTTGAGCCGGTAGACGTGGAAGGTTTTGTTGTGGAAAGTTCTGGTGAACAGGGCGCTGTAGGCCGCCGCGTCCGTCTTGACCGCCTCGCAGAAGCGAGGGGACGTGGCGGGAAGGAGGGTCGGGTCGTTCTCTCCCGGCCCGTCCATGATCTGAAGAGAAACAACCACGAGGACACCATCAGCGGACTATCATCGACGACTAGAAACGTAGAGCAAAGAGAACGCTCTGTTTTTAAGAGTGTAACACTAGCTGATGCTCTTAAACGCGCTAATCAACTAGAAGTGCACTCGGAGAGCCAAGGCCAATAGAGACACTGCATGAAATAGGCCACGCCCATCACGGGGGAAATCGCTCCGTTCACTCCCATAGACCAGCGTAATTTTCCTTGAATTAAAAACATAGTTAAAAGCTGTTGTGTGGTGGGGCTGCGCAGACAACAAATGTAAAAAATCGCCAGTTAAACTTTTTTTGTACTCCCGAGCAAAACAAGGAAGCCATTGAGAATTGGCGAGAAGAAAAATGTGGATCTAGCTGTCAAGGAAGTAAGTTGGAGTGTTCATCTTCCGTATATACGATCTTTTTGTGCAACACGCAACCATGCACGCGACATACGAGAACGCCAGGATTGGAGGGGGGGTTTCTGTTTCCCCCCGTTTTGGGCATGGTTTCTGAATGATGACGCGCTCTGCAGTGTCTCTATACTCCAGTCCGCTATGATATGCACATTTTGTGGGTCGGACCAGAACCTGAATACAATGAATACATCAAATCCACTTATTTCAATAGAATTTCAACTTTTACAATCCGCTCCTGTTCTTCCCAGAGTTTCCCAGCAAACTACAGAGCTTAGGGTGGCAGCGAGCGATAACGTATTGAAACGTATTGAAATAAGAGCTGCTTGGTGGGCTGGATTCAAACGTGGCTCCTGAACACCCATACAAGGTGAGAGGTCATGCACTACCAGGTACCTGTATGTACTTTTGCCAATAAAAACACTCACTTCTAAGTAAGAACATAATACACACTGTTCTGACTTAAGGTCCTTACACACCGAGCACGTATTTTTCGTGCGATTAATTCGCACGTCAATAATATTTTCCGAACCTATATCAGTCAATGCAACCGTGCATACCAACGGCGAAGTTTCGCCCAGCGTTATTGCGGTGTTTATTTTTTCGAACCACGGTCGATTTTTCAGAAATTCGCTTCCGACGTGTACACATCTGTGGCTGTGATTGACAGGTGGGTCAAAACTCGCATCGCAATTTCGTGCCGTATATTCGCATCGCTCTTGATGTGTAAGGACCTTTACATTAAATAATAAAGACTTTAGCACTACATTTTGTTTAATGTATTTTCAAGTACAATAATCCATACTGGAGAGGCATACAAACAGCAATAGTCAGAAATTATAACTATAGCCATTAGTGTTTTGCTTGCACCTGTGTTTACCCTGCCTTTTCGACACAAAATGGCCCCCGTGAAAAGGGTCTATTGAAAAAGAATAGCTCGGAGCAGCTAATAAAAATAAAAATTAGAAATTAATGTGAACTGTTGTTTTTGGGGGCCTGAACTTTTTTACCTTTCATTAGGGATGCACCGATATGAAGATTTTGGCCGATACCGATAACCGATATTAACATTGCTGTTATGGCCGATAACCGATATTTACCGATATAATCTGTATAAAAACACATTTCTATGATAATCAAATTTTGTACATACTGAAAAACACATGTAAACACTGAATTTGAAAAAGTAATGCGTTTCTTTATTTGAAAAACATTTGTAAAAGCCCATAAATCATAGCTTTACTGCATTATTTCATCTCAATGTGAAGAATTTGGCTGATAATGATAACCGATATTAACATTGCAACATCGGGCCGATACCGATATGTTAAAAGATGACTAACATCGGCTGATACCGATATGATTGCCGATATATCGTGCATCCCTACCTTTCATACAACTTTTTTTAGGGGTGGGTAGGGAGAGTGGCTAGGTGCATCTGGGAGGTGGGAGGGGGCGTGGTAAGGAAAGGGGGTGAGGCTAGGGAAAAGGGACCATAGCTATAGAGACACTGCCGAGTGCGTAAACATTCAGAAACCCGGAAAACACAAACTCCCCCCAATCCTGGCATTCTCCAAGTCGCGTGCATGGTCGGGTGTTGCACACAAAGATCATATATACAGAAGATGAACACTCCAACTTCATTGACAGCAAGATCAACATTTTTCTTCTTGCCAATTCTCAATGGCTTCCTTGTTTTGCTCGGGAGTACAAAAAAACTTTAATAGGCAATTTTTTACATTTGTTGTCTGTGCAGCCCCACCACACAACAGCTTTTAGCTATGTTTAATTCAAGGAAAATGACGTGTGTGGAAGTGAACGGAGCGATTTCTCCCATGATGCGCGTGGCCTATTTCATGCAGTGTCTCTATAGGGAGGTCATTAGCCTATTTCACTTCCCACCCAATTCATCCATTTTGTGTCTAAAAGGCAGGAAGTAACACAGGTGCAAGCAGAACATTAATGAGGGTTTCCAACTTCCAATTCATTTGGTGATCCAGTGCCGGGGCCGTCGTTACTGTTTTAGAGTGGCAGAATATTTCCAAACATCGAGCTGAAACAAGACGCTTGACATTAATCTGAGGTGGGCAAAGGCCGCCACCGCTCATGTGGGCGGACAGGTAGGTATTTATATTAATCCCTAAGGGAAATTCCTTCATTACAGCAGCAATAAATACGAAATACACCTATCACTAAAAATAAGAAAAATATGGCATATTTAGCAGCAATTATATATAATTATATGTAACAAATATGCGTATTTCACAATTATATATGTACATAATTATACACCTATACAAGTAATAATAATATGGTTAGCCCCGGATGTAAGTCTGATGGCTGTGGGTGGTTGATGCTGCTGTTCAGGCAGCACAGGAAGTTTAATTGCTCCTTCAGGTCTTCTGCTCTCACAGATCTGCTGTGGATCTTTGGGCTGCTGAAACAGGTGTTGGGTCTGCCTTGGGTATGACCATTTTAAGTGAAGGTAAACAAACATGCCCCCGAGATTTTTGTGCGGGCATAAAATATATTTCAAAAATAAAAAGGCTGAGAAAGGTCATATGGAGGAGGAGAGGTCACTCAACTGAGTTGTTACCTCCGGTTGTGTTTTTGACACCGTTTGTCTGCCAGCAGGATATCTCAAAAAGTTAGGAACGGATTTGGACCAAACTTTGTAGAAAGTTTGGTCATGTGCCAACTTAGAACTAATTAAACTTTCCACGCCCACTCACGGCCAATCACAAAAAGGCAGCTAACTTCCAAATCATAACAGCACAGAACTTTGTCCAAAGGTTGGTGGAGGTAGGCACTCTACCAGGTGCACAATACTGGGGGGCAGCAGTCTGGGTCTGGCTTAACTAGGCTTGCCTAGTCTTGGTTTAATTCATTTAATTTAGTTAGGCTATTTCATTAGTTAACTGCCATGGTTACATGTTCCAGAGAAGTACCCTTTTGTGGTGGAATAATGTTGGAGGAGGTATTGTTACATCACTTTAGTTGTTGTATTTCTATGCACATTATTAAATAAAGACAGGTTAACATATAGAAATTATTAATTTCTACCACCATGTAGTTTAATTTATTACTTAATTTAATTTATTAATTACTTAACTCATTGAGTTCCAGCCACTTTTGGAGAACGGAGTTCCAGAGTGCCAGAGTTTCAGAGCGTTTTCAGTGATTTCTCGAGGCCCACAGAATAATGTGTGATATTACTATGTAAACACCGAACACGCACAAAGAACGAGCTGACTCTATTGTATCATCAGCAAAAAAAAGTTTATTGATACCATTTTCCGTTCTTTAGTTATGAGCCGGAGAAGATAGGTTGTTTTGAGCAAAAACATGCGTTTCAAATTAGAAGCTAAGTTATTCTGCCTTTTGTGAAATGAAGCATTTCAAGCACATTCACTGAGTCTGAAGCTAATATTTTCTGATGTAGTGACGTGGTGTAGTTGTGTGGTGCCCTGCGTGCCCCACCCCCCTCAGCTGCAAACTCCTCCCCACACTAACACACAGCCTAACACGCACCCAGTCTATTTTCGGAGTGCTCCGTTTTTGTGCGCCGGCTCCCAGCGCGACTGCCATAAAGCCAAACCGGACTGCTGACAATGGTTTGGCCCTTCGGCGTCGGGTGCTGCTTTTCTGGCGGCTAATCGTGTGCAGAAACTATACAGCAGAGACAGAGAGGCTCAGTTGTGGGCGCGGATTGACTGCTGTTCGCAGCCAACGTTAACTCCAGCCAGAGCAATCTATATGGCTCTGGCTGCAGCATGAGCGGTTTCTCTTTCATCACGGGGCTTTTTCCTGCTGTTTTCCGGACCTTTCTCTAATCTGGAGAGCACTGTCGCCACCTAATGAGTCCGTAAAATAGGTTATACACCTTCAATAGCTACAATATTTGTACAGGAGATGCAGGAGGCTTTGATCCACGTCCCACCGTCAAAAAACGCATTTGACGTCGATCGACGTCTTTGGCACTCTACGTCACTATTTACTTTGACGTCGATCGACGTCCTTGGCACTCAATGAGTTAATGTTATTTAATTTATTATTATTATTATTTAATTACCAATTAAATCATTTATAATGAGAACTAGCAGGCTTTACAGAAGCTCACAGACAACAATGAAAGAGAGAGAAGCAAGAATGAATAGTTCTCAACTGTGCTGTGTTACACGCAAAGTAAAAAATATCAATTCACATTCAAAGATGTCAGAAGTCAGCAGGACACACACACACACGCACGCACGCACGCACGCACGCACGCACGCACGCACACACACACACACACACACACACACACACACACACACACACACACACACACACACACACACACACACACACACACACACACACACACACACACACACACACACACATGGAGTGGTCACATGTCACCCACATGTCCGTTGGCCAGGTCGAGCAGGTCTCGCAGGCGGCATCCTCTGCGGTGCCTCCTCTCGTAGCAGATGCTGTCTTCCAGGACCAGGTAGTCGGCCCCGGCCGCCCTCAGGAGCCCGTACACCTCCTCAGGGGCCCGCTGAGCGTACACCTGGTACACCTGCACACCACGCACGCACACACACACACACACACACACACAGGGAAAGTCGATTTATGGAAGTTCATGTTGCCTTTTACTCAGACGTCCTCCAGCAAGGTTACAGGGGGATAATTCTCTTCTGGAACTCCGTTATTGTCAGACACATGGTGCTGGGTTCCCCCTGACCCCTGACCTCCACAGAGCGTTTCTGTTTGTCCACTCTCCACTGTATGTGTTTGCGCGCTACAGCGTTGCCTGCGGTACCTGTCTGGTTCTTTCTCGCAGGTCTCGGTCTTCGTAATGCGGGTGGTTGGTGAGGACTCTGCCTGTGCACAGCTTGATGGCGGCCAGAAGCTGCATGCTGCCTGCAAACACAGCCTGCTTTGAGGTCTTTGAGCTGAGGGGGGAAAGAGACAGGGAGAGAAGGAACATTTTATTCTGGGCAATGGAGGTCAATATATATGGAGAATATATGGATTCTTGAAATAGGCTGAAAAGCAAGGCCAATGCGTATGTGTAGTAGGATGGAACCTTGGAAGCGCAACGATTGCAGCATGTACCTTCCTCAGGACCAAATGTATCATCATTATCATCATCGTATATAAAAGGGAGTAAGTGGGTTCTGTCTCCTTTTGTTTCAATTTTTGTCCCACATTTTTTCTTTATTTTGTCTTTATTTAGCACAAAAGGGTAAAGAAGATTTCCATAAAATACACAACAACATGAAATGTATGTGCTAGGAAGACCAGGGAAACCCCAAGGGGCTTATAAAGTGTCTCCCTGAAAAACTATTGGTAAATGATCAAATATAGTGTTACGAAACACAAAAAAAGAAGAAAAGAAAACGTTAAAAACAAGAAACAGACAAAAAACAAGCAAAAACAAAACGGAAAGCAATATAAACAATTCAATAGGCAAAGTAGGCTATAATGTACAGTTAAAAGGGGGAGAAGGACAAAAGTATAATGAATTAATGAGAGAAAGGGGGAAAGGAAACATTTAAAAAAGATTAATTACGGTATACATGATTAGGCACATTGATTGAGAAATAAATACTGTTTAACAGCTTTTTTAAACAGGGTGGGTGTGAAATCCAAAAAGTTTGGGGGTAGTTGATTGAAAACTTTAGCTCCTCTGAACTGAAGACTAAATTGAAATATGGATGTTGGAGAACAAGGCAATGAAAGTTGTCTCTTACATCTTGTATTATAACTGTGATTTTCCTCGTTTCTTCTGAAGAAGTTATTGAATGTAGGGGGAAGCAAATGATGAGTTGCATTAAAAACAAACTGCTGTGTGGAGGAAGTTTACTTGATATATGCTAAGTATCGATAATTCATTAATGACATTGGATGATGTCATCAGTGATGGTCACTCGAGCACTCGATGATGTCATCAGTGATGGTCACTCGAGCAATTGCGATGTCATTAGTGATGCGAAGTTGGGCAATTGTGCGCTGTGCCTGCCAATAGGGCAGGCGAGGCCACGCAGCAGCCACGCAGCAGCCTCGCCCGCTGCGCGGCTGCTGCGTGGCCTCGCCTGCCAATAGGGCAGGCGAGGCCACGCAGCAGCCGCGCAGCGGGCGAGGCTGCGCACAGGGCGAGCTGCATGTGCGAGTCCATGCAGCGGGGGCGAGCCTAGAACTTCCAATCATGGAAGTTGGAAACCCTCATTAGTGTTTTGCTTGCACCTGTGTTTACCCTGCCTTTTCGACACAAAATGGCCCCCGTGAGAAGGGTCTATTGTGTCTCGAGCCCACACAGGTGAGCTGCATTGGTAGAATCAGTCCAGTGAGTCATCCTGACCCCACTGATGCTCCTGCGTGATGTTGCTGTCCAAGGCGCTGACTGCCCGACCAGAACCAACCTGCAACACCTGACCTTAGCTGGCCTCTATTAAGAAAAAGGGGCCTCGAGCTATGAAGACGCGTGCGCGCCCGTGCGCACACACACACACACACATACACACACACACACACACACACACACACACACCCACGCACACACCCATGCACACCTCTAACCTGTGATGTCGGCCTAGGGGGCATTTTTAATGGAAACTCTGAGGACAGCACTATCGAATGCTGTTTCCAGGCCTGACAAAGCTTGATTGTGCGAATGTGTTTGGGGTTTCATATGCTACACCGGCAAACAAAGTAGGGTCACTCACACAGTGAGATATCTAGCAGGCAAGCCTCTCCACCCTGCAATACAATGGAAGCTTCTCCCTGGCTGCAGCCAGCAGATACATTTCTATTGTTTTTTACAGCAAATGGCTGATGGGAGAAACCATTCCGGCGTGATGTGGGAGGACTTTACTCAACAGTCTGTGAATCCTGCTTCATAGTGCTGCTGCTAACCCTAAAACAATGTCATCAGTCTGGTGTCAATGGAGAATCGTCTACATGCATGAGTGAGGGGGTACTATTAACATGGCAAAACAGCTCAAGGGGTAGGCCTAAATAATGTAAGACAACAAGAAGGTGGGAACCACTGGTCTTAGTATACTAGAACATTTGGTAGATGCTTTTGTTTGGTCAGATACTCAAGCCCAAATCTCACGTCCTTCTCCAATTATTAATCCATTTTAGGGCTCCGACCACCATGGTGGAGAACACCAGAACACTAGAAAAAAACAAGCCCAGCTCATTAGATTATATGTGTGTGTGTGTGTGTGTGTGTGTGTGTGTGTGTGTGTGTGTGCGCGCGTGTACACTCGGGTGTGTGTGTGTGTGTGTGTGTGTGTGTGTGCGTGTGTGCGTGTGGGTGTGTAAACATCTATGCACGCCTCAGTAATAATAAGTTGTTACAGGGACCACTCAGCAGGGCGGCTGGACACGGAACATTAGCTGCTGGCATCGTGATCGCTAGTCCCTTCAACTCCCCATCCTCACCCCTGTGTGTGTGTGTGTGTGTGTGTGTGTGTGTGTACTGATCTGTATGTGTGTGTGTGTGTGTGTGTACTGATCTGTATGTGTGTGTGTGTCTGGGCAAGCTTTTGACTTGTGTGTTCTAAAACAAATCATGCATGTGCAAATAGGAGTCTGCCCCCCGGTGGATGTGCTCATGCATGTACGCATGCTGTGTACATATGACTGTGTGTATTTAAACGCGCTCGTGTGCGCGTGACTTCTTGGCCTTGTGGCCCGTAGCAGAAGTGGGTCATGTCATTTCCTCTCTCTCTCTCTCTCTCTCTCTCTCTCTCTCTCTCTCTCTCTCACTCTCTCTCTCTCTCTCTCTCTCTCTCTCACTCTCTCTCTCTCTCTCTCTCTCTGGGTGGATGTGTTGTGAGTTTAAACGCTCCCTGCATCCCATCTTCTGCGCCCTCCAAGCTCATTTACATTTAATTTCACGTTTATATTCCGATATGTAAATAGCAGGAGGCACAGGCGCATGCCCCGCTGACATTATGAAAATGGAATAACTACATGAACAGTAGGGTCTGCAGGCAGGCAGGGCCGAGGGAGGACTCAAGAGGCTGGATTGATGCTGATATTGGCATATCGGCCCTTTGTGTGTGTGTGTGTGTGTGTGTGTGTGTGTGTGTGTGTGTGCTAGGGTTGCCACCCGTCCCTTAAAATACGGAATTGTCCCGTATCTGACAGTTAAAAGATGCGTCCCGTTTTGAACCAATACGGGACGCTGTTTGTTCCGTATTTTCATCCCACCCGCATTGCGTGATGAAAACCTGCCCTATATACGTCTGGTTGAATATTACACGGTGCCTCCGTTCCTCAGATGGTTAGTCCGACAGCACATGAACGCAGCATAAGCGTCAGTCTGCCCTTCTGGTCTCTCTGATTGGCTCTGAACTGTCAGAGCCAATCAGAGCAGAGTAGGGGCGGGTCTTCTACTCAGAATGTAGTGGGAAGAAGATGGCTGCTGATTCTGAATCTGAACGATCTGAACATGATACTCCGCCTCGTCCTGCAAAACGAAAGCGTATGCAGAAATATAGACGTGAATGGGAACAAGCAAACACATGGCTGGACAGCGTGAGTGGACCTGAAAATGAATACAAAGCCAATTGCAAAGTATGTCGGCGGTTGTTTTCTGTGGCACATGGTGACGTCAGACAGCATGCCTCTGGAGAGCAACATTCCCGTAACGTCAGGACCCAGAAGAACCAAGCTGCAGTGACACAGTTCTTCATACCACAAGCATCTCCTGAGGCTGATACGGTAATAATAACTTTTGAATCCCTGATGAGACGTCATGTTCTGATCGATTAGATTTAATTTCCTATTATCTACTAGGAAAATTAATCACAGCACAAGGGACTGACTCCTGGTTTTGGCTGCTGAGGGGGGCGTGGCGCCGTTATGGATTGGCTGGCCTCTCTAGGCATGATGTTATTGTTTGTTTACAGTCTATGGTTTATGTTGAGTTTTACAGTTTAATACATAAACATTTATTTATATATGTATCGATATAAATATAGTGTACAATGATAAGAAAATAAACAACGTTGATGTTATGTTAATGTTATATGATCAACTAATCTGGAAAATTGCATTTATTAACAGGATAAAGAAAAGTAAAAAAAAAAAAAAGTGCTCAGAAAAAACATTTTATGTATTAATATGTTTTTCTCAGAGAGGGGCCCCAAATGGCCAAAATTTTCCGCCGCCGCCCTTCGGACGGCGGCATCCGTGGGCCCTGCTGCGAGGGGTGTCCCTTATTTCTCTGAATGAAAGGTGGCAACCCTAGTGTGTGCGTGTGTGTGTGTGTGCGCGTGTGCGGTTGGTGATATATAGGAACAGTGAAATGCATCTGACTGATTTAGTGTTTTTAGATCGTGTTAGCTTGTTAGCTAGCTAACCAGCGTATCTGTAGCCTGTACTACGAAGCTAGTTTAATGCCTTATCCGAGTAAGTTTGAGTTTAAACCTGGTTTAGCCGTACTACAAAGCAAGTTAACTTTCAATCACCATGGCAACTGACGCTGCAAAGCTAACCTGGTCGCGACCAGGTTAGCTTCAGAGGATAAGATCAAAATCCATGACAGACCCATATAATCGGCTCTCTGGAGTCACTCACCGTTCATATAAGATCGCCATATGAAAAATAGATTGCAGTCAACTGAGAATATAACAAGAAAAACATTTGTGGCTCTGTAGGCTACATAATTAAATTAAGCCTACTTACCACTTTATGTCTTAACAGCTCAACGATGCGTGGAGAAATATGATCACTATTAATCACCGCGGCGCATATCATGAATGGACCCTCAAATGGAGTGAGGGTGATATTCTCCTACATGCCAGAAAAGCCTATACATATAATATAGATATGGGATAAATATGGATAGCCCCAGCAGTTTTCTCTTTTATAGTAGGCTATTAGGCTTTATACTAGGCTATTTTATATATGAATTATTCGATCAGTGCAACCACACACATGAGTGATAGAGATCATTATTCATTGAGCATGCGTTTCTAAATCTATGGTCTAAATAGGCTTACAGATTGTGGAAATGTATAGACTGAGATTACACATTTACATGTGTTGCTGCTGCCTGTATCAATGCAGCTGTATCAATCGCTGATCAAAGTAAATCAAATGACTGATGTGAATACAAGCTGCTGCCTTAGACAGCCCTTCAGCAGACTATCCAACGCGGATTTTCATTCTGACATTAAATCGCGGATACATTAAATATCCGCTAAAACTCTGATCATGCACTGCGCTTCATTGAACGAGGAAATGGGTGTGGAAATGGGTGTGGGCGTGGATAAACTCAGCTGTTCATAATGTGATTGGCTGGCGCACCTCTTTCGCGTGGACGCGCGCCTGTGCACGAGCGAAAAACGTGCGCGTGCACAGGCAGATCCCAGGTCCACTTACCTAGTAAAAAACCAGCGTCGTAGTATCAGTTAACTAGATAGCTTTGATCCTGTTCAGTCAAACCAGATCAAAGGGACTTATCGCGGATCTGTTAAACTAGTTTCGTAGTACAGGGCTCTGGTCGGCTAACCATCAATGTTGTTGTTTTTGTAAACACATGTGATTTGCACATTAGCTAAGGTATCTAGTCAAAGCGACAGTAATGTTGCTGTTAGTAGTAACTATAAATGACATGGGAAACGCAGGTTGAGAGTGCAATCGAAAAGTTTAAAAGGTGGTGCTGCTGCTGCTGCTGCTTCCCTGAGTAACAAAAACACACGTAATAGTGGGACTTTTGATGTAAAAAAAAAGAAGGTATTAGACAAATTAGAAAATGCCACTAGTTTGTGGATATTAGTGGGATTTTTGGCCAGTCTAAAATGGTCTCTAGTGTCTTCCCTGATTGACAGTAGTTCAATCAATGACATCTCTCTTTACAGTATTTGTGTGTGTGTGTCTCTCTCCCTCTCTCTCTGTCTATCTGTCTCTCTCTCTCGCTCTCTCTCTGTCTGTCTCTCTCTCTCTCTCTCTCTCTCTCTCTGTCTATCTGTCTCTCTCTCTCTCTCTCTCTCTCTTGACAATTGCATATGATGAGCTAGGCTAGGATGCACTCACACATACTCAGAACTGCACTTTTCCCCATTTAAGGATGATGCCAAAATGCTGGTAATTTAGTCAATTTAAAAGACGACGAGGAGGAGCAGGCTGACAGCAAGACAATTAAGGCAGTGAGAGAGCGAGACACAGATGGGGGGAAAACAGGTTGACAGTGCAGCTCGGCAGAGGCAGAGAAAAGAGATTTTTCTGAAGGATTGAAACAGAAATGAACAGTGGCAAGACATTTCCCTCCCTAGGGGGGTAAAAAAAAAACACAGAGAAAGGAAAAAGGGAAATTCATTTGTCTTAATTTATGCAACAAAATAAAGAACAAGGCGTCACAGAACAGTTAAGTGAGCATCAAGACAAAGTGTTAACCCCAACAAAGAAAGCACGGGAAATATAACTCAAACCTACAAGACAATTATAGGAATTGTCTTGTTGATGGTTGAGACTCAAAAAGAGAGAGAGAGAGAGAGAGAGGGAGAGGGAGAGAGCATTTTAGCAGCCTGGGGCGGCTTTCTGCAATTGTTTTCGATGAGAGTGAAACGTTTTGCTTGCTGAGTTTTCTGCTCTCTGCGCCCTGAACTCCTCCAGTTGAAAAATACTTCCTCTCACAGCGGAGAAGTGTGCAACGTCATTTGACTCCTCCCCTTGTCATCTGCACATCCTCTTCCTACCAAACTGCAGTGGGCACCAAATCTAAAAGTTGATATTGTATTAAATAATAAGTTATTCTGGGTAGATTAGACAAGCGAGATTTAGCAGAAGACCCCAACGATTCAGGAAACGTCACCGTTGCGTTTTCCTACGTTTTCCCCCCAGACGCCTTTCACGTGTAGACATCATAATATTCGTTCTTATTGATAATGGCTGGTTTTGATCTGTGATGAGGGGTTGGTGTACGGCGGGTGGCGCCCTTGTGTCTATTTTGGGGCTGCCATAGAAGTTATAAAATGGCCGACCGCCGGTCTTGCGGGCAGAAGCTCAGGAAGCCCCTTCAAACGCCTCACGCCACATGAGGGCTCAGTTGTTTCACACGGGAAGATCTTACCGGGCAGGACCGCTTGTTACCAGCCATGGTCAGGGTTTAGTATTGGAGCACCTTCTTAGAGGTTCTTGTTTGTCCTACTTTTGGGACTATGTGACCGTCAGACGCACTCGTGGGAGCCTCCTGCAAACAGCAGAGCAGAGCTGGCCAGGAAGACGTCCCCAGGCCAGGAGCAGCCAGCTAACTTGGTGAGTTGCTCTCTCTCATTGATAAACCCAGCCTGCATAATGTTCCGTATTTCAGCGTGTCGAGTGTTAATACCAGTCCGCCCCGCCTAGACAAACGTGAAATGTAAGCAATAAGCAGATCGGACTGGGTCCATACTTAACAATCACATTGATTGACAGATTTCTGAATGGAGCCTGGCGTCAGTAAGTGCCCTCCACCTGTCCATGTTTTATGTAGATGTTTAGGTAAATGTTTAAATACTGTAGATGTTTAAATAGCGGTTAGGCTGAGGACACAGATTTGGTGGTTGCCAAGTAATAAAAAAAAAAGCAGCAAGATGCTCTGTCTGATCGGCACCTAAGAGACAAATCAGAGAAAGACAAAGACAGAAAGACAAAGCATAAGAGAGACAAAACAAGTCTAAGAGAGAGATACAGAAATAGATGGAGAGAGAGGGAGAGAGAGAATATTAGAATGACCAGAGGCCTATACCACGAAGCAAGATTAGTGGCTTAGCGAGGTAACTTCAGGTTTAAACCTAGGTTTGCCGTACCACGACGCTAGTTAACTTCTTACCGAGATAGATCACCATAGCAACTTATGCTCTACGGCAGCGATCCTCAAAGTCCGGACTCCGGTCCGCATCCGGACCCAGACGGTGTCCTATCCGGACCGAGCCCTATAACCTACAAATCATTGAATAGTTACATTTTCACGGAGCATTTCTATTTTAACCGGCACATGCTTTTCTAGCCTTTACGGTACTACTGGTTTATCTGTCAGGAAGCTCACAGACCAATGCATGCGCTGTAAATCATCACACGTGATGCTACTCAGCCAATCAACAAGCAAATCGATTCTGCCTGCTGCTGCTGCGGGAGAGTTGACACACGGACGGACGGAGGAGAGGCGAGACTCGGAGAAATGCGAGAGATAGAAGTAATTTCACATCGCGTGCTCAAAAGAAACGAGTAGACCGCAAAAACAAAGCTTAAAGGAGGACTTACCCCCTAGATATGTATTAGAACAGTGATTTGAAAATACCTATGGAAAAAAACAAGAAATGACATGCTCTTGTCTATACTGGACTCTTTGGCTGTGTTCGAGTCGAGATTCTTTTTCGGAAATCGACGCCATTACAGTTTGCCTACTGCCTCAAAAATAATTTATTTGAGAGGGGCAATATCTCTATAAATATCAACAAGTAGCCAACGCTGTTGGTCTGTATGGAAACAGAAAATCTGAAAATGGTTTTAAGTTATATCAATTTGGTAATTCAGTGGCGAACTAGAAATTTAATTATTTTTCTGCATGTATCTCTATGGAAACTACGTTACGGGAGCAAAGTGACATGGGCTCGTTAACAGCAGCACACCCACAATAGGACAAACCTCTCGCTCTGGGGTAACACAATGCGAGATTTCTCCACGTAATTCCCTCGTCTAACTAGAGATAAACCGCGCAATGAAATCCGTTTTTAATTTGCGTTTTGGTTTTCGTGATTCTTGTTGAAAGTTACAGCATGACAGCAGCATTTTTCCTCTCAGGGCACAGGAGAGGCATCGCAGAGCTCTTCTCCTCTTCAAAGCCCCCGCCTCTCACTGCCTGCGCGTCCCCGCTGCCTGAGCACACAGCAGCTCGTGCTCGCAGCCTCGCACACAGCGAGTCAACCCCCCCCCCCCCCCCCCCAGTCCCCAGTCGCTCTACTCTGCTGACATTTCCTCTCCCGTTTGACTGGCCGAGAGAAAGTGCTTTCCAAGTCGGACTGAGTAGCCGCGGAAATGTCAGACTGTGCTCTCTCTGCTCTGGCCGAGTCTGAGAGATCCCAGCTCTGCTGCGCGCGCCCGCGGAGCTTGGAGCTAGTGCATGAGGTTTACAGTACGACTCTCTCCCGCTCGCTCCCGCCTGCCTGTCTGGGCTGGAGACAGCTGCTTCCAACTCGGACTGATAATATATACATCATCATTCGAGCTTATCCAGGTAAGATATTAATAAAGTAGTGACACATTCAGCGGGAAACCAACTATAATTAAGACATGTGCCAACTTTGACAACGTTTGGTTCAGTATTTTAAGAGCAAACTTCAATAAGAATAGGCTTGGAGTTCTGAGGAGCCAAAAGGGTACAGGGGGGGTAGGGGAGTAATTATCTTGAAATCCCATAGTCTTTGGGGGCACTGTGACGTCAGTGTGCCCCTAATCTCCCATTCATTTGAGAAAGAAAAAAAAAGCAGTGTTCGACCCGTAGAGGGCGCTTATGCCAGTTATGCTGCTGAAAAATGATACAAATGGTAAAATGGCAACAGTTTGGTGTCAAATGTGGAAATTCTGACCAGAATTCTTCACACATCACCCCCAAAGTCATATATATTGGTTAAAAGCTGAAAAAAAGTGTTTTGGAGGTAAGTTCTCCTTTAAGTTTTAATCCAGAGCAGACAGACTCATGTTCATTCATTTGTCTCACGAGCAGTTCAAAACCAGTATGTCTCGTGAAGTGTGATGCGATCCTGACCAGCTGTCTATGGAAGCGCCACACATGAGCAAACACACACACACTCAAATCCAGACTGAGGGCACACATTCACTGCCCAACGGCATGCCAAGTTTGCATTGCGAGCGACCAATAGATAGATAGAAAGACAGACAGACAGACAGACAGACAGAGTGGGAGCTCACGTCTATCAAGAGAAAATGGGGTTTGTTGGCTGAGAGCCTGACTGATAAAATGTGAAATGGAGTTAAGAAAAGGAAAAGGGGGAACTTATTTTTCTAAAATTAAAGCACTTTATTTTAAGATGCACATTTTTCCAAAGCACTCTGTTGTGTTATTTCTAAATGCAGCCATTATTTTACTTGAAATGAGAAAATAACATGTATTTATTATTCGTGTAGGCTAGTTATTTATAATTAATCCAGTTAAATCTGAAAACTGTAAATAAACATTGTTGATGTTTATTTTGATTCAACAGTCAGTCATTGACTACATACAGACGTTGTACCATTAGGCTACTGCAATCATTGAAGTAGCCTAAGTTCAATGGCACTGAATCATAACGCAAGCTCAATGTTCCGGACCTTCGCTTGAGGACATTTTCTCTATCTGGACCTCTTTGAATTTTAATTGAGTGCCCCTGCTCTACGGCTAACCTGCTTTGTAGCAGGTTAAGTTCAGAGGATAAGATCAAAACCCATGAATGACCCAGATGGCAATGATCTGGTTAAGCCAAACCAGATCAAGGGACAGATCCTGGATCTGCTTATCCTACATTCGTGGTATGGGCCTTTGTAGTCAGTCATTAATTATTTTATTTTAATTACAGGGTTCGACATAAGGCATGGCCTGGGGCCAGTAAAATGTCACGCAGAGCAAGTTGATTGGCTGACGGCAGTGACAGCCAATCAGAGTCTGTGACGTTTAAAAGGTGTCATTGTTTTCAAGACACATGAGCAATGAAATGCAGCATGATTGGTTGAGATGCACGTGGAGAAGGCACCGCCTCTACTCAGGGAGAAAAATCAATCAATCTGTGAAGGACAATCACACAGAGAAGCACATTCGCTGCAAAGACACATATGGGCAGAGTGCTTTGGCAAAACACCTGTGAAGCACTGAGGAGCAGGGCAGCGTGTGTCATATCAGACAGCCAACATTCCCCACCAATCAAACAGCATCAAAACAGGAAGGAAAGTCCGCCTTCTGCTTGCTTTGATTGGCTGCCTGGCCCAACTGACCTACAGTAGCGCTGCCTCTCCGACCCGTGCCTTGCTCTGGCTCTTCTATCACCGTTGTGGCGTGTCAAAGGAGAGAGACTTGGGATGTGTTCAATCTGAAAACGGTGTGTTTCCGCGTTGAACGTAATGTTTCCCGTGCACGTTTTGTTTCAACGCACCACCGTTTCTGTTTGAATAAACGTTTTGGTTGTCATGAGCTGAACCTGACCAGACAGAGAGAGAGATAGAGAGAGAGAGAGAGAGAGAGAGAGAGGTTGAGTGTGAGAGAGAGACTGAGGAACAATTAACTGTTAGTTTACGTTGCAGTTGAGTTAATTATCAAGGTAATCCATACTCTGAAATGTTATCATAAATGATGTTCTGTTCTCCCTATGTATTCCATACTGTGTGGCTTTACACACCCAACCCCAACATCTACCACATTCATTTACTGATCCAATATGTGCCATTAAAGCAGAAAGACATAGGAACTGTATAGCTATATGCATACTTTAATATTTGTTTATTTATCGCAAGTCGTATCGTCATCGCTATATTGAACAATGTTATGGCACATCGCAGATTTTCCTCATATCGTGCAGGCCTACACAGGAACAAGTCTCGCTGGCCAGCCTCCTCTCCCTTCCGTCTGAGGAGTCTGGCGCCGCAGGTCTCCATAACTGGGATAAACCCTCCCCTGCTCTACTCTGCTCTCCCATTGGAGCGACTGTTTCGGTGGCAGCCGGATGTCCGCTCCCGGCTTATTACAAGCTCTGTCATTGGCTCCGACCATGTCAATCAGAGCGGCTTCCGCTCCCTCCTCCCTGTGTGTCGCTGTAAACAGTGCCCTGCCGCCTCAGTGAAAACAACAACGCTAACTAGCTAGCAAGCTAACGGCAGAAACCTACACGCTAGCTCATTGCTACACGCTGAAAACGGCAAGTTGGATTGTTTGAAACTATTTTCCAAGGGCAATCCCACTATGGAGACCTGCGGCGCCAGACTCCTCGGACGGAAGGGAGAGGAGGCTGGCCAGCGAGACTACACAGGAACAGACAGAAGGAGAGCGAGGAGGACAGGGCGGCACATTGTTGGCCAGACAGAACTAATAGTTGTGAACTTGTGACTTTAAAAAACGGCAAACTCACAACTATAACTCAGAGCTGGAGGCAGTCAAATGACTATGGCATTATTACCATTGATTTATCGAGCAGACATTTAGAACAGAGTCTCCGCCTAGAGACGACGAGCCGCTGCCAAGAAGTGGAGAGGCTTGTTTGTTTGGTTTTGGCTTCTAAAAGTGCAGACACATCTCTATGGTTTCATTATCATATAACTTAGACCAGCGGTTCCCAACCGCTTTCCACTCATGGCCCTTGACATTGCCAGGAATGTCCGCGGCCCTCATCCGACCGTGAACAGTACAGAGGCCAAATAATTAGAGCTGCCGAAAATAATCGATTCAGAGATGCATCGCGATGCGGATGTGCACGATTCTGCATCGATTAACAAATATCAAAAATCGATTATAATTTTTTTTTTTTTTAATAATCAAATAAAATAGAATGTAAGTACATGCAGTTGTTTATTTTAATTATGGATCATAATACAATGCAATTCCAAATGCACTTTTATTTTAAAAGTAGCCACACAGTGAGAAAAAAGAAAGTGAGAAAAAATAAATCATGTATTGCGGAAAAAGTGATGCATCGATTTAAGATACATCGCGATGCATCGTGATGCATCGCGCACAGAACCATTTCGCACACAGAAATCAGTGAGTCTGCAATCGGCTAATTGACAAATAATTGATTTACAAATAACGGTATCATTCAACAATGGAGAAATTAATTCTCATACATAATAATAATTAATACGTTTTCTTCCAAAAACCTCTTGTAATATAATGTATCATAAACACAGACCTACAGCATCTAGATACTTATAAAGTTGAGAATGTCGCCTTCCTGAAAACAATTATATTATCTTTCCTATTCCTTTTGCACTGCGGCTCCAGAAATCACCAAACAACAACATAGTTCAGAGCAACTCAACTGGCTTCCGTCAGTGAAATTTGACGCATTTGAAAAGGCACACAGATGATGTTTCTGTCTTAAACCTTACCCTAACAACCTAACCTCAATTCTTACCGTAACCCTAAAAACGACCCTTAACCTTAAATCTTACCCTACTACTCTAAACCTTATCCTAATTCTAACCGCCCTAACCCCTTGTAGAAGGAAGGACTGGCTCAAATATCATCACTTTTCCTCATCTCTCTATCCTTGTGAGGACCCTGGGTCGTCAGTAATGTCAGTACAGGTCCACACATGTCATTTATTTTTAGTGTTCGCTGTGATCTCCACAGCAACACAACATCTTTTCCCACTCCTTTTCAAATATGTAATGACAAAATTTAGTTTGATCTTTGTGTTTCTTTAAGGCCCAATCCGTCAAAACTCACTATTACTGACGCCGGTGGTCGTTAGTGTAACTGCAGGCAGCGTGTGAACGAGCTGACGCGCGGGCACCATACTCGCACGCGCACAAGCAGTTGCCTGGCAACAGCAGAGCTGTTCGTTGCTTTGTAACGTTAACTCATAAAAGTCACTTGAAAACGGCAACCTGGACAATTTATCGGTCAGATCAGCCTCGAGATGCCCAGGAAGGATTCTGGATGAATTAGGGGACGTTATTGTGGCATGTTTGGTCGTGTTTTGGCTTGCGTTGGCTGCGGGCAAGTCGATACTCATGTTAGCAAAAGCCAGGAAATAGCCTGCTCCCCCTTTATGTACGGTAATGCCTGGAGTTGACCAAACTGAACAATCAAACAATGTTTCATAAGCATAACAGTAACGTTAGGCATATTTAGGACTGTTAAATTCATTATCCACACAAGACGGTAACGTTATTAGTGGGGCTGGTGGTAATTTCTATAAATGTAAATTAATATTAGTTAGCCGCGATTAGCATCAAGCTAACATTACTAGTATGTGCAGTCCCACTGCAGTCAGAGCCTGCTGGCTGCGGGAAGTGGATACTCATGTTAGCACAAGCCAGGAAATAGCCTGCTCCCCCTGTATGTACGGTAGCCTACCGTCAAACAATGTACCGTAAGCATAACAGACAGTAGGCTAACGTTAGGCATATTTCCGACTGTTAGATTCATTATCAACACAAGACAGTAACGTTATTAGTGGGGCTGGTGGTAATTTCTATAAATATAGCTAAATCTATTAGTTAGCCGCGTATAGCATCAAGCTAACGAATCACCACCGCAGCTAAATGCAGTCAAACAATAATGTTCCATGACCATAAGCATAATGGTAGTAACGTTAGGGTTGCATTACTTCACACAAGACGGTAATGTTAGCAGAGTTTCTGACCAGGTGGTCAGATACTTGTACTACGGAGTGACAGTAAAAATCTTGAATCTTGAAAATCCATTAGCAAGCAGCTAACGTTATCTGGTCAAAACCACATTACAGTAGCTACAAGCAGCAAGTTCCCTTCATGAACCGAAAACACAGTCCTGACTCTAGTTTCCCCCCGATGTCGGTCACATTGCTGCTGTCTGGCCAGATGGGCTTCATTAGATAAATATTTATTTATTTAGTCTGGACTTTTTCTGGAGTCTGTGTTTGTTGTTTCCTTTAGCTAGCAGCTAGCGACGAGCGTAACGTTAAAAGCTACTTCAGCCATTTCCTGTTAGCGTCTAGGACAAGAGACAAGCTCGACGTGAACGCGCGAGACGTCACATCCTCTAGCTGTGGCGGGAGATGCTATCCACTTCGAAACTGCGGTTTTCCATGTATCTTCTGAACGGCTGGTCGGAGAGAAACACCCCTGGTCGCCATTTTTAAGTGACGTCAAGGCGCATTCACTCAGTGCCAATAATAAACACTTTGTGCACATTTATTTCTCGCCAAAACCAACGGAATGGGCCTTTAATACATTTATATATTTTAACCCATTGATACCTGATGCAGCATTTGTGTGTGTATCCCTTTAAGACCACGAACCGCGTATGACGCGGTTCGTGGTCTTAAAGGGATACACACACACATGAGGGATATACACGCAAATGCTGCATCAGATATCAATGGGTTAATGGCTTAAGGCTATATCTGTAATTATTGTTTGTTGTTGTTGCATATTTGAAATAAACTTCAATCAATCAATCAATCAATCTTTTGCTTGGCCTTCGCCCCGTCCCGCTCAGCGAGAGTGACCGGTGGAGGTATGAAACCCCCCACAGCTCATGGAGACACGCCAGACCACCCAGAAACACACTATATTCAGTATGTAGACATTTATCTTTTCTATGCTCCTCTTCCTGACACCGCTTCACAAATGTCCCAAGATATTTCCCAATAAACCGAGATCGCCCCCGTCCTCAGCCGGCTATGGAGAGACCCCCCCCGTAATGCTGTCATCTGGGATGTAATTAGCACAGCAGCAAGAGGCTTAGCACTCCGCCCAGCCAAGGTAACTGTAGGCAGCCCCCTAATCCTCATACCCTAATGGGATTAGCCCTGGAGGGAGGGAAGGAACCCGTGTCATCTTTACACACACACACACACACACACACGCATGCACGCGCACACGCACACAAACTCTCTGGCTGCGTTCCGATCTGCTAATAGTTCCCCTTCG
>NC_139651.1:13907318-13914818 GCF_964638095.1 Poromitra crassiceps | reverse complement strand
GTTTGTGTGTGTGTGTGTCTGACTGTGAGTGCGTGTGTCTGTGTGTATGTGTGTGTGAGTGTGCGTGCGTGTGTCTGTGAGCGTGTGTGTCTGTGTATGTGTGTGTGTGTGTATGTGTGTGTGTGCGTGCGTCTGTGAGCGTGTGTGTCTGTGTATGTGTGTGTGTTGTGGCAACTCTGATTCAATCCAAGACACAGAAAACAGTTTTAAACGCCGAAGCGTTGTTTTATTCACCAAAATGAAAACTCTTCCCTTATCGGGGTATGTCCATGAAATATATATAACTAAAGTAGGCTGGGTTAGCCTGGGGCCAGTGAGGGGGTTTGCTCCCCACCACGTAGCCAGGGCTCCGTTCCTCGTTTAAGTGCTCCCGTAACGTGCCTGTGGACGAGAGGAGAGAGGGTCTGTCAGGCAACATCATTTTATGACACGAGAATGTTTAGGGAGAGGAGTGGAAATCTGACTTACCGCCCGACAGCAAGGAGCGCTTCCACCTGGAGGAAAACCGGCCACACAGTGAGCTTCAGAGCGGCGTCTGTTTTTCTAGGGCCACTGATTGGGGATCTGTTCCAGCCGGGCGCTCTGTTCCTAACAGCGCCCGGCTGCTAGCGGTCCCACTGATTCAGGACATAATTGGGGAAGTACCTATCAGTGATGACGCGTCCCAGACAGCGTTTCTGTTGGGATCCCCCTGCTCTGACGTCACTGTGGTGGCTGGCTGTCCTCCTGCTCTCACCTGTCAGGGGGTAGGCTGACGAGACTCCACACATCCTCCCCCTAAGCTCGCTGCCAGTGCGGGGAGCTTCACTTTCCCCTGCTTCATCTCGGCGTGACATGGCGTCTGCGTGTGGTATCTCTCTTCCTGGTTTGTGTTCCACTTTGAACTTATAGTTCTGAAGTTCCAAGAACCACCGCGTTACCCGCTCATTTTTATCCTTGTTCGTCGCCATCCATTTTAGGGGGGCGTGGTCCGTGATGAGGGTGAATACCCTGCCCCATAGGTAGTAGCGTAGGTAGTGAATGGCCCACTTCACCGCCAGGCATTCCTTCTCTACGGTTGAGTAGTTTCTCTCATGTTTAAGCAATTTTCTACTTATAAAGGTAACGGGGTGTTCATCCCCATCTATTACCTGCGCCAGCACTGCTCCTATTCCTGTTCCTGAGGCGTCTGTGTGTAGGATGAATGGCTTAGCGAAGTCTGGGGCTATCAGCACCGGCTCTCGGCAGAGCGCCTCCTTTAGGGCACAGAATGCGGCGTTTGTTTCCTCCGTCCATTTGACATGGTGGGGCAGCTTCTGGCGCGTTAAGTCATACAACGGGGCTGCTATGGTGGCAAAATTTTTTACAAATTTTAAATAATATGCAATCAGGCCCAGGAAGGATTTTACTTGTTTTTTCGTCCTGGGCTGGGGCCAATTTTGTATCCTCTCCACTTTGGTTATTTGGGGTTTTACGCACCCCCGGCCTATGGTGTATCCCAGGTAGTTTGTCTCTGTCCATGCCAATTTACATTTCTTGGCGTTGGCGGTGAGTCCGGCTCGGCGGAGGGCTCCCAGCACCGCTTCCAGCTGTGTCATGTGCTGCTCCCAGCTGCTGCTGTGTATGACGATATCGTCTAGATATGCCGCCGCATAAGCGCGATGGGGCCGGAGGACTCTGTCCATCAGTCGCTGAAATGTGGCCGGGGCGCCGTGTACTCCAAAGGGGAGGACGCGGTATTGAAATAGGCCGTCGGGGGTCGCGAATGCGGTTTTGGCTCTCGCCCGTCTGGTTAGGGGTACCTGCCAATAGCCTTTGGTGAGGTCCAGGGTGCTCACGAATCGAGCGGGCCCCAGCCGCTCGATTAATTCATCTACCCTTGGCATCGGGTATGCGTCAAAAGTGGATATTTCATTCAGTTTTCTAAAATCATTGCAAAACCGAAGCGTCCCGTCTGGCTTCGGCACAATGACAATGGGGCTGGACCAGGGGCTGTGGGACTCTTCTATTACGCCCAACTCGAGCATTTTCTTCACTTCGCCCCGGATGGCTTCTCTCCGGGCCTCGGGGATGCGGTAGGGCCGCTGTCGCACCACTTTTCCCGGCGTCGTCTCAATGTCGTGTTGGATAGCGTGTGTCCGTCCTGGCAGCTCGGAGAAAACATCATGACTCCTTCCTAGGAGTTCCTTGAGATCTTGTAGTTGCTCTGGCCCCAGGTCCTGTCCGATGTCCACGGGGATCGTCTGCGGTGGCCTGGGTTGTGCGAGGGTGAGGAGGGCTAGGGGGCCGGGTCTCTCGGCGTCGTGCCATGGCTTCAGAATGTTTATGTGGTATATCTGGTGGCCTTTCCTCCTCCCCGGCTGACAGACCCGGTAATTCACTGGCCCGACCTTCTCGGTTACTTCAAATGGTCCCTGCCATTTTGCCAGGAATTTGCAGTCATGGCTGGGCACCAGCACCAGGACCTTCTCTCCTACCTGGAACTGCCGGGGTTTGGCTCCCCTGTTATAGGTGCGCGCCTGGGCTGCCTGGGCTTCCTCCATGTGACTCCGTACCAGTGGCCAGACCTTTTTGGCTCTCTCCTGGAGCCGCTCCACATGTTCGATAACATTCCGGAGGGGGGAGGGCTGGCTTTCCCAGGCCTCCTTGGCCAGGTCGAGTAGGCCACGGGGGTTTCGGCCGTAGAGGAGTTCGAACGGTGAGTATCCGGTGGAGGCCTGTGGCACCTCCCGTATGGCGAACAGCACGTATGGGAGGAGTTGGTCCCAATCTTTTCCGTCCACGTCAATCAGTTTTTTTAGCATCTTTTTCAGGGTTTGGTTGAATCTCTCGACAAGTCCATCGGTCTGGGGGTGATAAACAGAAGTTCTGATACGGGTGATTTTCAGCCATTTGTATAACGCCGTCATTACTCTGGACATAAAACAGGACCCTTGGTCTGTGAGTACCTGCTCCGCTATTCCCACTCTGCTAAATAGCAGGAACAGTTCTCGAGCGACATTTTTGGCATTAGCAGTGCGTAAAGGTATTGCCTCAGGGTAACGAGTAGCATAATCCACTATTACCAGTATGTATCGGTGTCCTCGGCTGGACTTCGGGAGAGGCCCCACGATATCCATGGCCAGCCTGGAGAACGGGACCTCGATGATTGGCAGTGGAATCAGTGGGTTCCGGTACATTGGCCGGGGTGCCGTTTTCTGGCACTCGCCACAACAACGACAGAACAGTTCAATGGCTTTCTTTATGCCGGGCCAATAGAATCTGCGTAGCACTCTATCATACGTTTTTTGGACCCCTAAGTGGGCCCCCAGTTGGTGAGTGTGGGCCAAATACAACACTCTGGATACGTATGTTTTTGGTACTAACAATTGTTCTATTAAATCCCCCCCCGGAGTTTTGGCGACTCGATACAACAACCCATGTTTAACAATAAACTGTGGAAAGTTTTGTCTCACCCCGGAACAGTGCTGGCCATCGATGCCAGCGACGGCGCGGCGGCCGGCTTCCAAATTCGGATCGGCCCACTGGGCCGAGGCAAACTCTCCGCGGCCCGGAGGTCCAGGGTCGTCCGGGAGCGGAAACTCCGCGAAAGGGTCCTCGTTGAGAGGAGGCGTGTCCGACTCGGCTGGCCGGGTTGGACCGTCTTCCGCGGCTGATGTTTCGGACTGCGGTCCGTCTGATCCCGGCCGGAAGGCTGGGCAGGCCAGGCGCGGCCGGGCCATCCTTTTTCCCCTCGGTTTCTCTCGTCGGGGCTTCTCCGGCCGACGACCGTGACTCCAGTACCGGCTGAATAGGGGGCAGTCGGTGCCTATCAGGAGCGGGACCGGGAGGTTGGGCACCACGCCGGCGGCTACTTTTACGTCGCCTTTCGGGGTCTGGACCCGTATATAACTGACCGGATATCTCTTCACGTCCCCGTGGACGCACGTCACCGGCATTGTCTCTGTAGTGAGGACCTCCACGAGGTCAGCCCGCACGAGCGTCACCACACTACCGGAGTCTAGGAGGGCGTGGGTGTCGATGCGGCCCACCCTGACCGGCAGTGTCGCCTGCTGGCTAGGGGCTCCTCCGGTGTGGAGGGAGGGCCGTGGTTCGTCTCCGGCGGCGGAAGGCATCGACACATCCCGGTCGGGGCAGGACCAGGAGAGGTGGTCCTCTTGTCCGCAGACATAGCACCTCCTCAGCTGCCGACTCACTCGGTCGGCCTGGGCACGAGGGTCCCTCTGGGTCGGGGGCTGTAGCGGCGGTGGCCGGCGTCGGCTGTCTCGGCTGGGTCTGTCGGCTATGGCGGGCTTTCGGAGGGGCTCGTTCTGCGTGTGGCGCATCATGTCGGCGCTGACTTGGTGGTTCTCTAGCAAGGCCACCAATGCGTTCAGCGATGAGGGGCTCACCTGGGCAGCATATTTTCGGGCGTCGGGCGGCAAGGAGCGGATACATCTGTCTATTACGAGGCGTTCTATCCACGGGGGCTCCCCGGTGGAGGTGAGCCAACTCTGGGTGAGCCTCAGCAAATCGGCGACTTGGGAGCGGGGCGGTTGGTCCGGGGTGTACCTCCAGCCATGGTACCTTTGTGCGCGAGCAGGAAGGCTGTAGCCGTAACTGGCGAGGATGGCGGTGCGCAGCTTCACAAAGTCGCGGGCCTCTCCCATGGACATGTCCCGGCAAACCCTCTGTGCCTGGCCCGTGAGGAAGGGCGCGATGATGCCTCCCCAGTGGGCTGCGGGCCATCCCTCTCGCACCGCCGTTCTTTCGAAGAGCTCCATGTATGCCTCGATATCATCGTCGGGGGTCTGCTTAGTGAGGACATCTCCTGGAGCCCGGGAAGTCGAGCCGTCTTTCTCTATTTTTTTTATCAGTTCGTGTACTGCCTGCTGTAGGTCAGTTTGGCTTTGGATTAGGGCCACCAGAGCCTGTGCTTGCTCCATGGTGCGTGCGGTTGGCGTTGAATCAGAGTGCCTGCATTCTCCACCACTTGTGGCAACTCTGATTCAATCCAAGACACAGAAAACAGTTTTAAACGCCGAAGCGTTGTTTTATTCACCAAAATGAAAACTCTTCCCTTATCGGGGTATGTCCATGAAATATATATAACTAAAGTAGGCTGGGTTAGCCTGGGGCCAGTGAGGGGGTTTGCTCCCCACCACGTAGCCAGGGCTCCGTTCCTCGTTTAAGTGCTCCCGTAACGTGCCTGTGGACGAGAGGAGAGAGGGTCTGTCAGGCAACATCATTTTATGACACGAGAATGTTTAGGGAGAGGAGTGGAAATCTGACTTACCGCCCGACAGCAAGGAGCGCTTCCACCTGGAGGAAAACCGGCCACACAGTGAGCTTCAGAGCGGCGTCTGTTTTTCTAGGGCCACTGATTGGGGATCTGTTCCAGCCGGGCGCTCTGTTCCTAACAGCGCCCGGCTGCTAGCGGTCCCACTGATTCAGGACATAATTGGGGAAGTACCTATCAGTGATGACGCGTCCCAGACAGCGTTTCTGTTGGGATCCCCCTGCTCTGACGTCACTGTGGTGGCTGGCTGTCCTCCTGCTCTCACCTGTCAGGGGGTAGGCTGACGAGACTCCACAGTGTGTGTGTGTGTTTGCGGGCCTGTGTGTACGTGTAGTGAAGAGGAAGTGCAGCCTTACAAAATAAATCTCACAGTGTTTTAATGCACAGGAGTAGCCTGACAGGAAGGCACAGGATCATTAAATTAACCCTAAACCCTGACTGACACAAACTAATGCCTTTTGCTCCTCATCAGCCTTTTAGAGAAAGTGCTGACATGAAAAGTGTGGCGTTTTTACCTGACTCTGCCATGCATTAAAAGCATTCAAACATTTTCTTTTTGTGAATGCAGCACTTACTGCTTTCATGTCTGGATGTAAAAGGAATCTACCGTCCATATGTCACGGCAGTCACGCTCTTTCAGATTTCACCCTGTTGCGATTTGAGCAATTCCAAATCATGTGGTAATGTACGGTACTACAGACATGACCAAACACCATGTCATAGTAACATACCACAAACCTTATGGCATGATCCTCCCACGCTCACCTCATGGTGCTGAAAGCCAGAAGGCCGTAGAACAGCGTGTGCAACAGATTATAGGCCACGTCTGGACGAAGAGCCATGGCCCGTCCCTCTGCTCCTCCTCCTCCTCCTCCTCTCCTCTCCTCTGCTGGACCTGCTTTGGGCCTGCTGACAAACAAAGGGGGAACGGAGAGAGATGGAAGGAAACATCCATGCATAAAAGATGGCAGCCAGACGGCGGTGGAGAGAGAGGCAGACTGGTAGGTGGGTGGGTGGCATTGGTTTTATATTGTGATTATTCAGATTTCACTAGCTGTTCTCTCTAAAGGTTAGCGGCTGCAGAATGCAGAATGAGCGGATGATGACAAATTATGTTTGTGCAGGCTGACACGTAAAGATGCCCACCCACCAGTGCTTCTGTCTGCAGGCAGGCACACACACACACACACAGACAGACACACACACACACGCACAGACATACACACACACACACAGACAGACACAGACGCACACACAGACAGACACACACACACACACACACACACACACACACACACACACACAGACAGACACACACACACACGCACAGACATACACACACACACACAGACAGACACAGACGCACACACAGACAGACACACACACACACACACACACACACACAGACAGACACACACACACACACGCACAGACATACACACACACACACAGACAGACACAGACGCACACACACACACACGCACACGCACGCACACAGACATACACACACACACACACATACACACACACGCACACGCACACACACAGACAGACACAGACGCACACACAGACAGACACACACACACACACACACACACACACACACACACACACACAAACATACACACACACACAAACAGACAGACAGACACAGACGCACACAGACACACACACACACACACACACACACACACACACACACACGAGCCTGAGGGCATAGAGTGAGCTCACACTGTCTGGCCTCCCACCTGCATCAGCTGGACACCGGCCTCCATTTGAATACAAATCCAATCTAAGTCAGCCGTGTACGTGAGTCGTGAGGCGGAGTGAATTGGATTAAATTAATTCCAAATAGCCCTTTGTTCCGTGACGTTAGTATTCCGGTCGCTATGCTAATGCTATTAGCTGGCTGTGGCCCTCACCTTGCGCCACAGGGCATACGAGGCTATGAGAGGCAGCTGGTGGAATAGGCTGTGTCTCAAGAGCATGAATCAACCATGACTGAAGTGAATCCACAGGGACCACCGCTGCCCCCTGATGGCCAGCCTGACTACTACTCCCCTCGCTGTCCGCCAGAACTCCTCCATTCCCCGCCTCATCCAATCTCGCCACAATTACCCCAGTGAGGATGATGCACCAACACCCCTTGTTCACTGACATTTTTGTGAGTGTTGTTATTGTTATTATTGTGCAGTATTATTATTATTCTTTTTACTAGTCCTATTTTTACTTTGATTAATTGT